>NW_011499890.1:1011440-1027192 GCF_000495115.2 Populus euphratica | reverse complement strand
CCGCTTGGGGGAGCCATGAGGTAGCTTTCACACCGAATATTAACTGGTTTATTGATCTGCAAAGAAGAAAACTAAAATAATAGAGGATGAAGGCTCGCAGATGAAGAGGTTAATGGTAAACAAACAGAAATTTTGAAAAACTGGTTATAGATCAAAATTGATTTTATAAGGAGAATAGTTTTGTTCAATAAATATAATGATATTAAGCTATTTTAGTTTATAATTTTTGAATAAATAAAATTATTATCTTTTCACGTGAAAAATTGATAATTTTTACTATTTCTTTACGTGCAATCACACCATCATTTTCAGGTAAGGTACACAACTTTAGCTAAATATAAATCTCTTACCAAAAATAACATAGCCACTGCGTTTGGGATAACCAAGAAACCACCAGTCTCCCAAGACGCTCACTAAATAAAAATCTCATTGGATAGAGGAAACTCCATAGACCGGGTCTAATTACCATCCTAATAACAATAGCTTTGAAAATCTGATATATCCTGGGTAAACATTTATGCAGCTGCATGGAATTAAGCCTTTGAGGATCTGTCTCCTGATAGATTTTGGCTGCAAATAGAAGCAGTTGATGTGATGGGAAGATCAACTTTTCTGTGAACAATCTAAAGTGCTAAGATCTCATGGCCATGGAAGGAATTTTTCGTCATGGTTTCAATGGGCTGCTTTGTTGTACCCAATATTCCTGTCTGCAGTATATTGAATGCTCTCCATTCTTCTCATTCCAAAAATTTTATAGTTCGTGATATAAAATTGGGCAATGGATATTTTAAGATCTGGGGTTTATTATTCGAGTGTTTTTGCTCAATTTTGCAGTTCCATTATTTGCCTGTGCTTGTTAATATATTCAGAAACGATTCTCTACAACCATCTTAAGCATAGAGTTTATCGGTGGTTTGGTGTGAGAGTGGCTGAGTAGATAAAAAGGTGAAGATATATGTACCTCTGTGGCTGGCCTCTGCTTCTCAGAATTCTTCGCAGCTTTGTTATGAAATAATTGCCATGGCTTATATGATGTCGCCATGACATCAATCTAAATGTAATGGTTGTAAAACGTGAGATTATTTAAATGTCTCATTTTAGAAACATCAAAGCACGTTATTTCACTCAAAAAAAGGTGTTCTGTCAAAAATTTAGTGCTAAATTTTAACCAAAAAAAAAAAGCCCAAAATTTGTCCTTAATGTTCTCTAAGAAGCAGTACTCTTACAAGACTTTGATTTCTGAAAAAGGCTTAATAAATTGTATAGCATGGGTTTTGCAGGAACTCTGAGGGGTTCCCGTAGTGTGGTTTGGTTTGTCAGGATAATTGATCCACCTCGTATCATGTCAGTGGGAACAGGGGGTACATGAACTGCATGGGATGGCTGGTGAAAACTTCTGACAGCAGGGAAAAACACGATTATTACAGAGATTCTTAAACTAAATATAAAAAATAAAATTATCATTTGATTTTCTAAATACAATAGAAGAAGATAAAATTAATAAACTAGATAATTTTGTTAAAAAAGAGAGAAAAGATAAAACTAGAGTTTCATTTCATCAGAGAAAACATTTGATTTTTATTTTATCTGAATACCTAGTCGGCATCAGCTAACACATGATTATTTTGTTATGACACATGACTAAGAATAAAGCGAAGTAGATTTCCGTTGCCACCAAAACATCATATGAATTAATTAGTGTAATATTGTATTATATATTATGTTGCCGAATAATGGCTGATCGATACAAGGGCATATTTTCTAGATATTTAAATCAGCGTAAGATAGCTACGAAGTTATTGACCTCTGAGGGAGATGGATCCTCCCCTCCCTCTACCATATAAACACAACAACCGCACAAACCTGATCTCTCATTCCATCTTCCATTTCTCATTCGCTGATCAGATAAAAATGGCCTTCATCGCATTCCTGGCTCTCTCTCTTCTCCTTAATGGCGGAGCTCTTGGTAATAAATCCTTCTACTCATCTCTTTCTCTCTCTGTAGATATATATATTCAATCTTGTATGCTAGCAGTGCTGAATTGTTTCTTTTATTGTTTGACATTGTATTATCTAGGCGAGCTTGTATGCGAGCAGTTGCCGGTTGATCTCTGCTCATATTCAATTGCAACTTCTGGGAAGCGATGTTTGCTGGAGAATTACGCCACGAAAGATGGAGGTGTGAAGTACCAATGCAAGACTCTTAGGTTGTTGTAGATAAACTGAACGAATGGATTGAGATCGATGAATGCATAACTGCATTTGCCTCAGTAGAAACACTGTTGGTATCTCATCAGACTCTCTCCTTCAGCCTCAGTTCTTGACTAAACTTTGCTCAAAGTCGTGCTCTCAAGCTTGCCCCAACATCGTCGATCTCTACTCCAATTTGGCCCTAGCAGAAGGTACTTCCATATGCTAATCCTTTATCTATCTGCAGCCGCTACAACTTTTTATTTCCTTCCACTTCATGTGTCAAAAATCTCGCACAAAAATAATATACATTGCATGCGTATATGCAGGAGTTTACTTGCCAAACCTGTGCGCCAGTCCCCGCCGTGCCATGTACCAGACTAGAAGCAATGGTGATGCAGCCCCTGCACCAGCCTCTGTTGGAGCCCTTTCACCCGAATCTGCCATATCTGGTGCTGCTGATGTCGCTTGCGCTCCAACTTCCATTTGATTCTATTATTGGAGTAATTTATACTAAGTTTATCAATTAGAGATCATGTACGATCTTTCTGCTGTATAGTTCAAAAGGGATTACAAAAACAGAGAATACCGAGCCTATTATTATATACAATCTCTCCTGTAATCGCGATAATAATAATTAGTAGTACTTTCTTTGCATGCCTGTTTAAAATATCTTTATCTCCAACATAATTATTCCATTTAAATATTTTTCCTCAAGAGATTTTTTTTTTCAAAATAACACAGTAAAAAAAACATGAGAATAACACAATTCAAAACTTATTTGAAAATAGCACGGTATAGTAGGTCGTATGCAACTTCAGCCTCAAAAATTTGGGTTTGGCAATTTCTCTGGCCTCTCAGCTCCTAGCCATAAAAAACAACCAACCCAACATAACTCCAACAATTCACAATTCATCACTCAATATAATTCACAGTTGATAATTAAACATAATTATAATTCACATAACTTTTAAATTTAAATTAATTTAAACTAAATTCATAAATTAATTAAATTAATTCTCATAACATTCAAGTATATTATATCACCATATCTAAAAATTACTTTACCGCATCAAACTCATCCTTAGAGCACCCATGTAGGGGTTAGCACCAACAACGCTCCTGCTCATAAACAGGCTTGGAATGCTCGTGGATGGGTCTAGATCGTTCATGGAAGAGTCTACCTTTCCAACTAAATTTCCTCATTCACAAAAATTGATCTCATCATCTGCAAAGTTTGCTTTGGGATGTTTAGCCTCCCTTACTTTCTGGAGCCTAGCATGGCATAAAAAAAAAACATATTGTTGGTCATAACTCATCCCATCTCATTAACTCCTTCATGGAGTGTCGATTGCTGCATTTCGAGCCTCTCATATTAAATGATATGTATAAAAAGTTAACATTAATCATCTCTAATATATAAACAAGATATTTGATAAATGTTATAAGAAAAATTATTTCATGCCAATTGATTTTATCTTGGATAACAAGGCTCATAATGTATAGGATTACATAGATGCTTTGGAAAACACACTCATGCAACTATAATAAACTAGCATTTTTGTGCTCAAATGCCATCTCATATAGCTTTCTAGATCAATTATCGGGTATCGCTCTTAAATATTTGATCTCACTTGGCATGCCAAGAATCTAGATAAGCTATATGAATTATTAATTAATTATTTAGCATTTTACCTTGATAACTAATACTATGCAACTCTTTACTAATATCAATATAATATGGGATGTGCTAACACAATCCAAGCTACGGCATTAACCAATTAGGGCAATGTATCCTAATATTATCAAGCTACATGTGATAGTCATAAATCATCTCTTTCCTGGCATATTAATAAAGTCATTAATTTTAAAGGCTTGGTATAAAACATTCATATAACCTATCAAGATATAAAATACATATATTATAAAACAATCTAAAAATAAAAAAAATGTTAAATAAAAAAAATTATAACTCATACATGGTGAGTTTGTTATGCATCCAATAAGTCATAGTAAAACTCGTGAACATGAATAGGATTTAAAGTGAAATATTTGGCCCAACACCATATGACACAATAAGCCACAAAGTTAGTATAATTTTATATATGTAATGTGTTATTCAAAATTAAATTCACATTTAATTATTACCGAGCTCATATTATGAGTTGCTTTCATCTAAAAATATGAAACATATTGTTTCCTCAACTCTCTAAATGATCGATATGGAGATGTTTTCACGACCAAAGCTAGATGTATTTGAATTGATAATTTTAAGTTATTATTTATAAAAAGAATTAATACTAACAAAAGAAATTTTTCTCTAAAAATATTTTAAATAATTATATTATAGGAATAGTAAACAACTAGCTATTTATCTCTTTTCTTTCATCATGCTTTACATAATTAACAGTATTTATATGCAAGCATGGTCACCATTAATTATAGTAAGGTATAGCCCAAAAGTTTTCGAGGAGTATTAGAAAAAATGTTGGTATTACATTACTTGAGGTACCCATGGTATTACATTACTTGTGGTACCCATGAATATAATACTCATAAATATATACATTATAAATGCTCAAGAAAACATAATCAACTAATCCTTTGTTGCATCCCTTAAGGAGCTCTTAAGATTAGTGTTCAACCACATCAACTTAATATTATCACCTCTAAAACCAATAAGTAGAGGCATGAGTCTTAAGAGATAAGAATATAAGTTCTTTTAGTCATGTATTCCCTTATATCTTATCATAGGGGCTCCGTCTATAGGAGGGCAACTAACATGAAAACATCCTTCAATATAGATGTCATCCCCCTAACACCTAGGTAAAACATATAGGTCTCGTATCTTCATTGTTCAACTAATGCTCAGATCAATTTGTGATCAAGATGGATGTCATGGAGCATGTTGATATCATAAAAAAAAGGCCCCTACAATATATAGACGAACATGCTTATACAAATTCATCATAATATTCTAGTGAAGTATCATAAGATCATTATCCTTAAAATCAATTAATATTTTACAAAATGAATTAAAAAAACCTTGAAATCAATTGAAAATGATCAAATATGAAACCAAGATAAAATAAAAGGAAAAATAGCACTTCAATCAAATATGAAATTGAAAATAAATTTAAAGTGGCTTGAATATCGTGATCACATAGTCACATAATCCACATAAAAGAAATACAAGTCTTATAAAGTCAAAGAATCAGGTTTGATAGGAGTGTGAGACAAAGATTACTTGAACCAAAAAACCAATATTATTAGAATGAAACCCTACCTGACGAATACTAATTTGCAAAGCAAGATATAAGAAAGACACCACAAAAATAGTTGTTATTTGATAAGTCAAATTCATTATTTGTCTCAACAAAGAAAAAAATATTATATTAAGCAAAACACAATTTTATTCAAAACATCATGGTTGATGAATTTTGCACAAAGAAAACAAGATATTATCCTCCTAAATAACCCTATTGAATCTTTATTTGGTTGCAAATCAATAGGCCCAAACAAATAATAAGCTACTAAAATAGTCCTAAAACATCAATTTTGGGATAAAACAAACCCAAACTAAAACACAAGCCCTAAATTGAATGTAAATATCTAAATAATAAAATAAAACAAAAATAAAACCATAAAATAATTGAGATTAATGAAAAGAAGTAATTCATCCCAAAAGTAATATGTCATTCAATACTTCAACCCTCATTTTCTTATGTAGTTAAGATAAATAAAAAAAATTCTTATAAACAAAGGATTTTGAAACATTAAGGAATCTTTGTCACACTTGAAAACCATGTTACTGTCTAATATTGAAGTTCCTTATGAAACCAGGACACTTCAAAAAATAAGTTGTTAAATATCTTTGTGTTATGAGAAAAAAAACCATCTCCAAATAAGAAGTCTATAACTCAAATGACAACAAATAACAAAATTCATATTGTATTTACTAACTTGTATCGTAAGACTTTTTCGAGCTCTGATTGACCTAAAATTTAAAGTCAATACAAAACAACATGTCTGGAAAAATTATAGCTCTGTTTAATGGTTAAATTAAGAGTTATACTTGATAGCGTAAAACTGGATAATAGGTACTATGTAGTATTACACTAAAATTCGAATTTGATTGTCCAACCCTTACATGGATTGCATTATAAAGTTTACAAAAGAAATCAAGAAGAAAATCATATAATCAAAAGAAAAGGTATTGAATCAAATATCTAAATAAAATAAGAGGACAACATAGGTTTTTTTATCAGACAACATGTTTTTTTAAGGTTAAGAGAGAGAAAGAAAAAATTATCGAAGTCAAATTACCAAACGACCCACTACACACACCACTTTATTTAGAAGGGGATGTCGTAATCTTTCTAAAGCCACCGTGGATTGACAATTTTAATTTTTTATCATCGTTGTATGTGCCGATTGAAGTGCGTAAAACTACCTCAAATAGTGACAGGTGTTGTGTGTATACAGTCTTTCTTTTTAAAACATTAATTATTCTTTTTAAAATATAAAATCACTCTTGTCTTGAACCCAAAATTACAAAAATATAACAATGAAAAAGACAAATAAGCCCTCAGACCCAAGTTTAAGAATTTATGATTGAAGAGGTAACCAAGTAAATTCACTATACTTTTTTAAATAAAAAGATGAATTAACCTATATACCTAAGGTAGATTTATTTTGATTTTAAGGATATTCTAATCATTACATTATGTAATTAATAAATAGAATAACAAATTCACCCTTATATTAAAGATAGATTTATTTTGATTTTAAAGGCAATATGGCCATTACATTGTGCAATTAAAAAGTAAAAAGACATATTTAACCTCAATTAATATGATAATAACCGATTGATTCTGGTGCAATTATAATACTATGTTAAAACACCATGCAAATTGACACGACGAAAAGATTGATGTCTTCTTCCAAGTGCAGGAGTGTCGAAGTAATAAATAACCCGGCAAGACTAGGGTCGAACCCCAGGGAGGTTAATTGTATAAATTATAAACAATTATAAACAACAACAATAATAATAACAACAACAACAACAATAATAGTAATAACAATAACAAAAATAACAATAACAATAACAATAATAATAATAATAATAATAATAATAATAATAATAAAGAAAAAGAAGGAGAAGAAAAAGATGAGAACTTTGAGATGGAATATTAATGTAAGGATTGAACAATGATAATAACAAATGTCAAGGTTAGAGGATCCACTAATAGTATGTCAAACAAGTATAGTATAAACTCTTATTATTCAATTGGAAACCACACACAAAGGAGGTTCCAATCAGATTATATATTGTTAACATGATTACATTAGTCATCTTATTCGATTAATGCTAATACTTGTAAATCTCGTCAAGCATTCATTATTATAACTTATGTTAACAACAAATCAAGTTCCTTTCATAGCTCAGGTGTCGGTTATACCATACAGTATGGGCTATGAAAGTGTCAAGCATTTGTTGTACCAAGTGTTATACAACATAAATCAAGATTAGTCATTTAACAAGCAAAGTATTAAAGAGTAAACAAGATAACAAATATAAAACATGTTAGTATCAAATATTAAATTCCATATTAAGTTTACACTATACTTATTCTTACACCATTAGTGTAACCTTTTTCATCTTGACATAATAAAATTAGCTAGACATAATGAAAGAAAGAAAAATAGATAAACAAAATAAGAACATAAATAAGATAAAAGTTAACTAACTAAAGGAAAGGAAATGAAAGGCATAAACTTGATATTAATGAAAACAAAGCATAAACATTACAAAAAAATACAAAGAGAGAAAGCAAGAGCATGATATTGATCTGGACACCAAGATGCCTAAATGCATGGCAAATGCCTCCTTTTATAGGCCAAAATTGGGAACTATTGATTTGATGACTAATTGATGAGTGGGTGACCAACTCTTGACTTTGTGACAATCCTTATCTTCTCTTATTTGCCCAAAAAGTCATTGATAACGTCAAAATTAGAGCCACTTGAAAACATGAAAGTTGTAGAAAATTGTCTCAGCTTTCTTGTGTAAAAACTTCAGCTCATTTGGACTTCTAGAACTCTAGATATGGGCCAAATACTAAACAGTGCTCGGGCTTGAAGACAGATTCGAGCTTTTTTGTTGTTGCTACAATTTGGACTTGAAAATAGCCTTTTTAGATTTGGGTTCCATATGAAAGTTGTAGGCCTATGTCTTACCTTTTCATCCATATAAATTAGACCTAAATTTGAGATCTACAACTCCAGATATGACCCAATTACTGAATAGTGTTCTGATGTGGACTGCACCGACATCTCTTTTCTAAGTTTGGTCATCTCTTTGTCCTTTCAATTTCAGTTCTTAAATTCATCAATCAATCCTTTCATTTATGTGATAGACCTGCATTTAAAATGAACATTTACCATAAATTAAAGGTATCTTATATTATTAGATACATTATTATAAAACATGTTTTAGTTAAGGAGTTATTGATACATCAAGTACAAAATGATGACATAAAACATTGATAAAAATATATTTTTAAGTACTAATCACAAATGAGTTTTCTATAAAGGGCAAAATAAGTAATTTCACTATTCATGTCTACAAAATACTATTCACTATCCCATTTTTTTTTTTTAAGTAGTGTGTGTACACCTCTCAGATTGACTTGCAATTATTTTCTACAACATTTTTTTTTTATCAATTGATAACTTACAACAATAGGACAACCAATTATATCCTTTAGAATAGTTGGCTAGCAGTAAGAAGAAGCTCATGTACATATCTAAAGTGTGATTTGTAGTTGTTTCATATAGAAACAAACACCATTCATTGCTATTGCGCCTGAACAAAATATTGATCATTTATTTTGCTTTTCAAAGGTTAATATTTTGAGTTTTATAAATCTTAAAATTATTAAAAATTTATATAGATATTAATTACAGAACTTATAAAACTAATCAAAATACATAACTTATCACAACCATGTTAATTTAAAAAAGAAGTTATTGACCGCTGATGTACTCAGATAGAAATCGCCGCTCACAAGCTTTATGACGTAGTTCAATGGGGAAAAGGGGGCTGATGATTGCTGATGGAAAATATTTAATTGAAATAATTATGTTGGGGATCAAGATATTTAAACTAGTATGCAAAGAAGGTACTATTAATTATTATTACCACAAGTACAGGAGAGATTTTATATAAAAATAGGCTCGGGATTCTCTGTTTTTTTTAATCCTGTTTTGAACTCTACAACTGAAAGATCGTACATGATCCCTAATTGATAAACTCGGTATAAATTACTCGAATAACATAATCAAATGTAAGTTGGAGCGCAAGCGACATAATCAGCACCGGACACGGCATACTCGGGAGAAAGGGCATCAATAGAGACGGGTGCAGGGGCTGCATCGCCATTGCTTCTAGTCTGGTACATGGCACGGCGGGGATTGGCGCACAGGTTTGGCAAATAAACTCCTGCATATACGCATGCAATATTTATTATTTGTGAACGAACTTTCTGACACATGCAGTGAAAGGAAATAAAAAGTTGTAGTGGCTGCAGAGATAGATAAAGGATTAGCATATGGAAGTACCTTCTGCTAGGGCCAAATTGGAGTAGAGATCGCAGTCGTGTTCTCAAGCTTGTCCCAACATCGTCGATCTCTACTCCAATTTGGCCCTAGCAGAAGGTACTTCCATATGCTAATCCACAAGCTTGAGAACACGACTGTGAGCAAAGTTTAGTCAAGAACTGAGGCTGAAGGAGAGAGTCTGATGAGATACCAACAGTGTTTCTACTGAGGCCACATGCAGTTATACATTCATCGATCTCAATCCATTCGTTCAGTATACCTACAACAACCTCAGAAGTCTTGCATTGGTACTTAACTCCTCCATCTTTCGTCGCGTAATTCTCCAGCAAACATCGCTTCCCAGAAGTTGCAATTGAATATGAGCAGAGATCAACGGGCAACTGCTCGCATACAAGCTCGCCTAGATAATATACCATGTCAAACAATAAAAGAAACAATTCAGCACTGCTAGCATACAAGATTGAATATATATATCTACAGAGAGAGAGAGAGAGAGAGATGAGTAGAAGGATTTAATTACCAAGAGCTCCATTAAGGAGAAGAGACAGAGCCAGGAATGCGATCAAGGCCATATTTATCTGACCAGCAAATGAGAAATGGAAGATGGTATGAGAAATCAGGTTTGTACGTTTGCTGGGTTTATATAGTAGAGGGAGCTGGGGAGGATTCATCCCCCTCAGAGGTCAACAACTTTGTAGGTATCTTATGCTGATTTAAATAACAAGAGAAATACGCCCTTGTATCAGCCATTATTCGGCAACATGATATATAATACAATAATTTAGGGAAGAAGAAATATAGCAGAGAAGAAGTCTTTGTTTGGAGTTAATTTCCAAGCATACTTGTATTAAAATATACTTTTGACATTTATAGCCACACAGTACATAACAGGATTAACAAACAGAATAAACAGACAATTAGCAAAGAATTACACCACCATTCCCTTTCTAACCAAAAACTACTTACCACTTGCTGCCTGCGGCGCGGGCGCCCAGCCACTACATGTTCTGCAGCTTGATCGGCGGCAAGATCCCGAGTTCTTGGTCATATCTCCTCTTCTGGCCACGTTCTTGTGCATATCACATTAATGGCAACGGAAATCTACTTTGGTTAGACCTATTCAGCTGTTGCCAGTTTAGTTTTACCAATGCCCTTGTCGTTTTACGCGGATCTGTCTCTTTTTGACATCCTCCCCTTTTTTGTTTCATCTTGCCGAATTTGGATACTCTTATGTTCCAAAAAAAAAATGACAGATCATGGTTTAAATTTTAGTGATAGTGTTTTTTAATTGAATAAATCTTAATATTGATTTTAATTTCAATAATTTGAATCAAGTGAAAGAGAAAAATTCCTCTGTTGCACAGCTAGAGTATATTTAATATATATATTAAAATTATTTTTATATTTTTATATTTTTGATATCAGCATATTAAAACCATTAAAGAATACTAAAAAAATATCAATTTAATAATTTTTTAAATAAAATAATACACACAGGAAAACAAAAGGAACCTCACTTGCAGGCTTACACTTGTTTTTTTCACACATATTAAGTTTATCCTTAATTAATTAAAGAAAAACACGTCATTAATTGATAATTTACATCACTTTTGTATTCATATTTTTCTTGAATACCCCTCCCCCAGCGGTATTGTAGAAAAATACATCACAAAAAAATTATTTTGAAACAAATAAAAATAAAACGTAGACGGTCTCTTCCAAACATATGAATAAATATGCAAGTTGTTTCGCTTTTATCACGCGCTAAATATGAGAATGCATTGAATATAAATAAAATCATGGACAAAACCATTGAATTTGCCTGTGTTTGTCTCGATTATTTATTTATTTATTGTAGTTAATTTAATTTCTATATAAATTTAAAGATTTTGCCTAAACTATGAACTTTTTGTGAAAAAAAAGATTGTGATATTATATTTATAGTTAAATTAACTATAGAATATAGACAAATGGATCCTCCCACTGCAATTGATGACATATATGACATGATAGTTCATACAGTGACATACTGCTACGTTGCGCTTTGGATATTAAAAAATTGAACTTAACAATATAATAAATGGATTGAAGGAAATCTTTTAGTATTGCTATTAAATTTGGTATAATGAGATAAATTTAAAAACTTTAAACCTGTCTTTTTTTTTATTTTTGTCTAGGTTTTAAATTTATTATGTGTGAATTGTTGTGGTTTGATTTTGTTATTTTAGTAGATTCAAATAAAAGAATCAAAGAAATAAATAATAAATAATTCTGATCTATCTTTCAACCTCATAACCTAATTTATAAATTCAATCAATTATTTTTTTATTTTATTTATATAATAAAAAATTTAAAAATTAATTAAATTTTAAATTTTAAATTTTAAAATAAAACAATTAAAAAACTCAATATTAAAAAAAATCAAAAAATTAACCCCACGAAAAAACTAAAAGCACAAGCCTGAGGATGGCTTGCACGCCTCGGTGAGGTACTTTTTTTAACTTTTTAGGAGGTGGACGCCCCTTGTGTTTTTATTATAAAAAAAAAAAAATCAAATGAGTCGTAGACATCGCATTGTTTCCTGGTTGTAGCCTAGATTCCACCCATTATAGCATAGCGATTATCGAAAAACAAGGAGATGGTTTATTGAGTTGGAAATTTATTTCTCAACTTATTTTTATTTAAAATTATTTTAAAAAAATTAAATTATTTAATAATCCTAAAATACTTTAAAATTATTTTTAAAAATAAAAATCAATCAAATAAAAAATAATGATATCAATATCAATATCCTTTATCAGGGGTGAAGAAAAAATATTATTATCAAACTTCATTTCTTAAATAAAATTTATTAGCTTTAAAAATAGTGATTTTTTTCACCGAAAAGTGGCATCATCAACAATTTTACTCTCTTTTTATTTTTTTAGATGATTTTCTATCTATCTCTAAAAAATACTAAAAATAAATAAAATAAACTTTTAAATTAAAATAAAAATTATTGTAAATTTAGTACAAGGTATGTATTTTCTACGTGTTTCACTCTCTAGTCTCTACCTTTTAATTTTTTATTTTATAATAATTTGAAAATTAATTTAATCTAATCAGGCTATCAAAGATTTAAATTGAAAGAAAAAAAATCATCAAAATATCAGTTATTTCATTGCTCATATTATGATAATGAAACCGACCTCATGTGTTTTATTATTTTGTTAATGTTAATATATTAGATAATAATTGAAGAAATTGTCGTTCAAAATATCTAATAACAAAAATATTAAGTATCATTTCTGGGCTTTCCTTCCTAATCATTGAACATCAAAAGTTCTTTCTTTTTTGTTGCATGCGCATACATCACGTCTTTTCTCAACAGAAGAAGGCGGTAATATAACGTAATTACTTGAAGCCTGCTGTGAAAATGGTGGACAATTCGATGACGACAACTCAAAGATGGATCAAGGCAGCAAGCTGACTGCTTGACTTGACTGACTGTAAATTACTACGAGATTACAAATAGATATTGCCAAGCATTAAGTATTTTTAATGTAGAATAAAATGTTTGAGAAAAAATGGTCTTGTACTTATTTCTTCTTCACTAAACACTCGCAATCAAAATACGATAATTCGAAGTGACCAAAGAAGGCACCACGCTACTAGAAATCTGATATATCTAGACAGATTCCATCAATTATTATGGTGGAACCGAAAAAACAAGAACAAACAATATCCCACTTCAGGAAAATCTTGCAGAACAAAGTCCACAGTGCTCAATCTTTGTTGCTTCTACCGTTTTCCATTTCCATTACTTCGAATTTGTATAATCTAACAATGATTCCTTTTCGTAAAATGTCTAACAAGGATGTTCCCGAAAAACAGAAACATTGAATACATCAAGAAAGGACTTGATCCAGAAGCATGGAACACCCCGAGATACACCTCTCAGCTAAATGAAACACCTGCACAACTCAAGGAACCAACCCAACAAAGATGACAGAGAAGGTATTGTCAGGCTACCACTTCTGACTGAAGAAAAAAAAGGATTAAGCTGCCTGAACTTCAGTCTTTGCAGCAGTTTCTGTTGATTTTGGTGAGCTTTTCTTTCCTTCAATTGATTTTGCTAAGCTTGGAATGTACTTCCAGCATCCCTTGTGAACTCCACTTATCTTCTTGGGAGCATCGGCAATTGGTAATCCTGTATTAAATGTTGATAAGATCAACTCCGCCTCCATGTAAAGAAAAATATTTATACGAGTAAAAACAAAGACAGCCAGCAGTTCTTGTTGTTCCACGTATCAAGTAAAATAGGGAAACAAGTCAATTTTAAAGAGGTCACTACCGCAAACATAGATAACAAGCAAAAAGGGAAGGGTGGGAAAAAGACTTCAGCAGATTCTGTCATCTACAGTCATTCAACATGCATATACTATCAAGGAGGAGATAGCATGTGCCATGTGGTAGAGAAAAAAGGATCATCATTGAAAGCCCCATCAGAAACTAATAAGTCTGGGAAGGTTTCAAAATTGCCAAAGAAAAGAACAAGAAACCTAGGAAATGGTTTGAGCTCCACAAAAGTTTTTAACCCCTAATATAATTAAACTAGCATAACCAACATTTCCATTTAGTTCTTACAGAAATAAAATGCAAGCAAGATGATTTCCTACTAGATCCAAGACTGATCCTCTGGGGAAGATAGAAGAAAGAATTTTCATACAACCATCCGAGTCCCTAGAATCTAAAGAGCATTAAAACCTGTTCAAACACTAACTCTTTTTCAGGCATATTGAACTTTGAGAATTGAAAAATTATTCACCATAAATTAACATATGATCACCTGAAAAATGATCCAGAAGGGGCTTCTTTTTTTCCATATAAACTAAGGCAGGTAACAGGTGTCCTCTGATTATGGTTTCCACAACCAATCACAGATAATCGAAACAAATCAGTAAAGTGAGAGAGTGGGCATACTGCAAACATAGCACAAATTCTTGTCCTATGTTCAATATGTATTATTGTGAAGTCTTGTTCCAATGAGGTAAGTTAAACTACTACTTCTAATGGAATTGGAACCTACAAACAGAATAAAAGTGGGCAAAAAGGCATTCCCTATTCCTTCCTCTACGGATTTTTATGTGGTGTTTATTGCAGACAAACTCCGCACCTACACAACCGATACAAAATCTAAAAGCTCCAGTTAAACATTGGATGCAGCCATTACTTTAGCAAGAAAGCTGGCAATGAAAAATAGAACATGACCTCCACAAACTTCCATGAACTTCAATCAAACAGACAAAAACACCACATCTTTTGGGGGGGGAAATTCAATCAAAAGAAAAAAAAAACACATTAAAATAAAATGAAATAATGAAGAATTATAAAATTCAGAAGATAGCATAACTAAGACTGACCGTCTTTGTGAGCTATTCCCCATGCTTTTCCATGCCTACCATCCTGCAATGATCAGAAACACATTAAACCCTGAAGAATCCCTTAACCAAGATGAAGAAATAAACTCCAAATTTATCATAATCTAATGATCTCCAAAGATAGATAAAGGATTAGCATATGGAAGTACCTTCTGCTAGGGCCAAATTGGAGTAGAGATCGACGATGTTGGGGCAAGCTTGAGAGCACGACTTTGAGCAAAGTTTAGTCAAGAACTCCAGCCAAAAACCCTAAACCCGCTAATATTGATACTTACTAGTCAAAATATGAGTGGAAGGGAAAGGGAGGGTCCAGTACCTTGTAGAGATTGATTTTGGTGATCTCGTAAGATACATTGGCCCAATGAGATTTAGCCAAGTGGTATCCGATACCCCAATGAGGCAAGAACTGAGCCACCTCGAAGAGGTTCTTCTTCTTTCTTCGTTTCGGTATGGATGTTTCATGTTTAGGGTTTTGAGCACTGGCTGCAGAAGAAGAAGTACTTAGGGTTTTCAGCAGGG
>NW_011499890.1:979462-1011414 GCF_000495115.2 Populus euphratica | reverse complement strand
AGCAGGATGGTGAATGGTGATAATCTTTTGAATAAGCTTGGTGTTTGATTTGTAGCTGCTGCTGCTCTCTTGGTGAGGAGACTACCACCGCCCATTCTATTTCTTTTGTTCGCCCCAACCCCCCTTGAAATAATAGGGGTTCCTCCTCATTTCTTATTTTTATTTTTTTTATTGCTCTTAAACGACAGCGTAGTGTGAAGCTGGATATTTTTTTCTCATATGGTTTTCGTGTATTTTTTTAAATTTTTCCCACCTTAATTATCATAACATTGTTACCAAGTATCAACTACTCCTCGGCGCTATGTTATCCTTCTATTTCAAGTCAATTTTTAATATAAAAAAATATAATTTTTCAAGTATTATAATTTGTTAATTAAAAAATAAAAAGATAATTTTATATTTTCTATAAAATAAATTAAAAGTATATATAAACAGATAAATAAAAATAAGTTAGCATTAATTAAATAATAAAGCGGGAATCTAATATTTATAGTTGAAACAAAAGATAAATACGCAAATAAATATTTTATATTTTTTTGTTCTTTATATTTTATATATTTTTATTTATTTTATTTTAGAGGATAATTTTCTTTGCTAATAAAAAACTATTTTTTATAAAAAAATTATATAATTTATATAAAATATAAAAGAAAAGAAATTACAAATAAATTAAATTAATTTCTTTGAAGTAGTTAGAAACTATAAAAATATAAATAAATCAATCACAATAGAAAAACAAAGCTGCACTCAAAGATTTAAAAATAAAAAAAGAGGATATTAATTAATATTTAAATAAAAATTAAAAAAAAATAAACACTAATAGATCAACATGCTAGTCCTACCGATCTCTAGTAAAAAAGCTAGGTCACTTTATATTTTTTTTTATTTTTTTAGATTTACCTTAAAATTTTATATACATGTATATAGATAGTCATGTACGTGTCACTTGTTGATCAATTTTAAAATTATATTAGCATTTAAAATTAGAATTCAAGTTTTTAGAACTTAAAAACCTAATTTTCAATTATTTTACTCAAAAATATCTCAAAATCACCAAAACAATAACTAATTATAAGACTTAAAATCACTCCAATAAATGAAATCAAATGAATGCAAAAGGTTAACTTACTACTAGCTGGTATTCGCTACTTATTTTTATAAAAACACCAATTTTTTGTTTAACTCCTCTATAAATATAAAAGATGGAATCATTAACATAAATATTAATATTTTTTATGATTGGAATATAGTTATCCAACTATTTAAAAAAAATACAATTTTTTTTATCTCACTTATCATTCATAAACTGAAATATATATATAAAAAAAATTACTATCAAAACTCAAATCCCCAAAATAATAGTCACCAAATAATATAAAAAATTTAGGATCAAAGTATCCTCAATTTTGGTTCATATCTTCCCTCTTCATTTCCATATTCAAATTCAAAATTAGATAAAAAGTCAGCCAACTTTTTATTCTCTCCTTTTCTTTCCCTTCTCTCCCCGTCTCTTTCACAACAACAACAATCATCTTTTTTTCTTTTTTCATCTCCTCTCTCTCTTCAAAATAGATTTGTTGATTTTATGTGTAATGAAAAGTTGTGAAGTATGACAATAAAATTGAAGCACTTGCTTGAATCTTGTCCTGAAAACTTAACATGATTAAAGATCTCATAGACTAGGCTAAAAATCAATTCCGCAATATGAATGAACTTGTATAAGAAATATTGACTTGGTTAAAACATTTCTCTCCTCAATTTCTCTGCTGTTCAACTTTTTGATATTCAAGTGGATAAAAACAAACTTGGTTGTTGCTAATTCACAATAAATTCTTGGACTGAATTTATGTTTGTGTCAACATTAGAGAATAGAGTTGAAATCCCTATTTCATGAAGTTTACTCTGGCAGCAGCCACTTGTAAAGAAGATCTGTACCGTTGTTTCACTTGTGTGTAAAAAACTCGTTGTGTTCTGTTGTTAGATGTTAGAACAGAGTACCAATGGGTCAATGTTAGATGTTAGAACAGAAGTATGACAATAAAAATTGACTCTTGTCCTGAAAACTTAACATAATCAAAGATCTCATAAACTGAGCTAAAAATCAATTACGCAACACGGATGAACTTGTATAAGAAAATTGACTTGGTGAAAACATTTCTCTCTTTAATTTCTCTGTTGTTCAATTTTATGATATTCAAGTGGATAAAAACAAACTTGATTGTTGCTAATTCATAATAAATTCTTGGAATGAGTTGCTGTTTGTGTCAACATTAGAGAATAGAGCTGAAATCCTTATTTCATGAAGTTTACTCTAGCAGCAGCCACTTGTAAAAAAGAGTTGTATCGTTGTTTCACTTGTGTGTGAAAAACCCGTTCTGTCTTACTACTAGATGGTCATGCACTTGTGACTGTCATTTGCCTTTACAAAATTCCTTGCACCTCCTTCGTTATCATTTGCTTAGACTTTGCCATGTGAATCTTTATTTTGAGAGAAAAAACGAGGTAAAATTTCCTTTGAAAATACAAGAACACCTCTTAAGTAATAGGGGGTTGGAAAATTGAAGTCATGTTCAACTTCAAATGCCAAAGGGAAGCTCTGTTTAAACAATATAGAGTTGCCAGTGTTAATTGAGAATGACAATTGATGAATTGCAAGTCAGAGCATTTGAACCGAAAACGGGGCATCATCTGCCTGTTGATGATTTAAAAAGGACAAGACATCTTGCCAGTGTTAATTGAAAATGACAATTGATGAATTGCAAGTCAGAGCATTTGAACCGAAAACGGGGCATCATCTGCCTGTTCCTGATTTGAAAAGGACAATTAATGAATTGCAAGTCAAAGCATTTGAACCAGAAAGGAAGCATCATCTGCGATGCTGTTCATGATTTGAAGGAGGAAGGATAGGATTAATAATATTCAGTACCCAATTCCACAACAAATTTGAAGTACTAGCTGCAGATTCATTTTAAAACCCTACATACTAAAGACGAATAGAAACCAGCAACTGGAAGTTGAGGTACAAAAGAAAGGTACAAAAGAAAGAAAATCTACTGATAGTCTTGCTGATATTCATCTCCTTCCTCCTCCTCCTCGTATTCTCCTTCCTCATCCGCTGTTGCATCTTGGTATTGCTGATACTCAGAAACCAGATCATTCATGTTACTCTCCGCCTCAGTGAACTCCATCTCATCCATTCCTTCCCCAGTATACCAATGCAAGAAAGCCTTCCTCCTAAACATGGCAGTAAATTGCTCACTAACCCTCCTAAACATCTCCTGTATAGATGTTGAATTGCCAATAAATGTGGATGCCATCTGAAGACCAGTAGGCGGGATATCACACACAGTTGACTTTACATTGTTTGGAATCCACTCAACAAAGTAAGAAGAGTTCTTGTTCTGCACGTTCAGCATCTGCTCATCTACTTCTTTTGTACTCATCTTGCCACGGAACATGGCTGATGCTGTTAGATAGCGTCCATGTCGCGGATCAGCCGCACACATCATGTTCTTCGAATCCCACATTTGTTGAGTGAGTTCCGGAACTGTCAAAGCTCTGTACTGCTGCGAGCCACGGGATGTGAGTGGCGCAAAACCCACCATGAAAAAGTGAAGACGAGGGAACGGTATCAAGTTCACTGCAAGTTTTCTCAGGTCAGAGTTCAGCTGACCAGGGAACCTCAAGCAGCATGTAACCCCAGACATTGTTGCAGATATCAGATGATTCAAGTCACCAACTGGTCTCAAATACAAGGAAAAACACAATTTGTTATATTTAATTTGTGTTGCTCTTAACTATATAATGCTTAAAATTATTTATTTATATACACAACATAAAGCAATCATATTCATTCAATTAACAGAACAAAAAGTAGATGGATAATGTAGTTAACAAAGAACTTACAGCTAGGAGTGGTGAGTTTCAGAGTCCTGAAACAGATATCATACAAGGCCTCGTTATCGAGAACCATACACTCGTCAGCATTCTCGACAAGTTGATGAACAGACAAAGTAGCATTGTAAGGCTCAACAACTGTATCAGACACCTTTGGAGAAGGAAACACAGAGAATGTCAACATCATTCTATCTGGGTATTCTTCTCTAATCTTCGATATCAATAGGGTTCCCATTCCAGACCCGGTTCCACCTCCAAGTGAATGACACACTTGAAACCCTACATACATATCAAATCAAGTAAATAAACCCAGTTAAAACCCCATGAGCAAAATAATCTTAATTAGTTAAGTACACTAGATTATTCTAGTAGTAACCTTGCAAGCAGTCACAATTCTCGGCTTCTTTTCGAACAACATCGAGGACAGAATCGATGAGTTCAGCGCCTTCAGTGTAATGACCTTTAGCCCAGTTGTTTCCAGCACCAGATTGGCCGAAAACGAAGTTGTCAGGTCTGAAGATCTGACCATAGGGACCAGATCTGACGCTGTCCATGGTTCCAGGCTCCAAATCCATGAGGACAGAACGAGGAACAAACCGACCGCAACTAGCTTCATTGTAATAGACATTGATTCTTTCAAGCTGGAGAGGGGAGTCGCCTTGGTAACGGCCGGTGGAGTCTATGCCGTGTTCTGCACAGACGACTTCCCAGAACTTGGCTCCTATCTGGTTGCCGCATTGCCCGCCTTGAATGTGAAGGATCTCACGCATTTTTGCTTTTGGTTTTGTGAGACAATGAATAGAAGAAGAGAGGATTTTGAGCTCGGAGAGAGCGAATCGGGCAAATGGAAGATTTTATAGAGGAAAGGGAAAGGGGAAAGCGAATATTTTATTTAGAAACGGTAAGTTGGGCTGCCTGCTATTTCTAACGATAGGAATCCAAGGGTTAAAACTTGTAGAGGGTTTTTGAAATTCAAATTTTCAAATTGGTGGGTTACAGCTGTCCGTAGATAAACAGCAGAGCCGCTCAACTGATTGCGTACCTTCCATGCCATTTATGGTTTACGAATTGATTATAATTTTGATCCTTGTAGTTTAAAAAAACTAATTAAGTGGTCCTTGTAGTATAAAAGATAATTAAATAATCACTTGCACCAATGACTATCCTCAATTTTGTGGATTTTTTTTTACTTTTCTATCCAAAAACACCTTCCTTCCTCCTAATCATTTCATCTATGGAAAAGAACATTGAAATCTATAGAAAGATCAAGCAATAAAATATAAACAAAACTGAAAAACATAAGGACTGAAAATCAATTTATTAAAAGTGTAGGGATTAACTAGTTAATTGTTTTAAGCTACAAGGACTAAGTTAGAATTAACACTAAATTTGATAGTTAAACAGAATCTTCCATTTTCTTTTTATAATAAGAATGAACAGAATCTTCAATTAGGTTCTTCAATTAGATTCGGTCCTTTTTATTTTTACGTTTTCAAAATTTAAAATTTTTTTATTTTTTTATTAACTTCAAATCAATATGTTTTTAGTATTTTCAAATCATTTTAACTTATTGATATCAAAAATAACTTTTAAAAAAAAAAAAAAAAACATCATTGACATACATTTTAATACGACAAACTATTTAAAAATCAACACAATCGTATTTCCAAACAACCCCAAAACAATCACATTTCCATACAGCCCCAAAACAAAATAGTACAATTCCTATCATATTTCAACCCACGAGAGTATCACTACAAAGCTAACATTTTTCAGCAATACAAAGTTTAAAAATTAAGCCACAATTCCCTGGTATATATGCCTGCTTAAAAGTGAGATAAAGATTATATTCCACGCAAAACAACTGAAGCTTTAATGGAAAGGTGTGGGTGTATAGGAAAACCCCAGAGAAAGTAATCCGCCACTAGAAAAAAGCTTCTTTTCCCGGAAGAGGCCGTCCCTTGTTCCTTGCATAGACAAGCAAACTTGATGGTGCAGGGTATGAACCAAAGTTCATACTCCATGGACAAGCAAACTCCATGGATTAGAACCAAAGTTCCACAATAGATTATTGAGACATTATGAAGAAAGACCCGAAAAGAAAGGGAAAAGGCAGCAAGCATTAATAAGTGATAACCCAAAGCCCAACTTAAGGGCCGCATATTCCTAGCACCACCTTGTACACTCTGTTTCTTTTCTTCTTCCGTACTGCACCTTTAGACTACAATCCAGACGCTGGGTTGATACTTGATGTTAGGCCATTATGATCACTATCCGAAGATGCATGCAATTCCTTGGCCATGTATTTTCGGCAAGAAATGTGATTTTGAAGTTTAAAAAAAAATCCCATCGCCTAATAATTATTTCTCAGGGGTGGCTGCTATCAAGACCCACCGAGACAACACTCATTAAATTCAGGTAACGAGGGCCTGCCTGCCTGCCTACATGCTATCTTCTGTTAAATATAGTGTTCAGAGAATCGTGATTAGACTCTTTTCTTATCCCGGTAACTTCATAAGAAACGTTTCCTGAAAATTATCCGAAGTCTACAAGCATCCTCTCATATTATTCAACTTTCTCCCAGTAACCCGCCATAAATCCCACACTAATGTAAAAGGAGATCGATTTGTTCATGCACAAGCCTACTCCAAGCAGAAATTGTAACAGCTTAAATCCGGAAGAAACCATTTTAATTGTATTTGATAGCAGTTGTCTCAACATTTTACAACATTGTTCTCCACCCAAGTGGACTTCAAAGCCATGTTGTGGAGAAGGGGAATCGAGACCATTATAAATTTTGCATCAAAACATCATAAAAATATTACTTTGATTTTGCTTTGTAGAAAGAGAATGAACGTAGATCCATTATTCTAAGTTTGGACTGGAGCTTCTTAAGAGGTAATACCAAAAGGTATTATTGTTAACTCTCACTTTTCTCCCCCCTTCAAACACAAGATCACGTAATGGTGTACCACATTGATGTCAACTAACTGATGAATAAAGCCTAAAACATCACAGATAATTGAAATGAAAACGCTAGATACCCTCCACAAGTTAACTGACAAATAAGGTGCAATCCACTACCAAATAAGAAACAAAACGAAAATGCTAGATAGACTCCACAAGTTAACTGGCAAGGTGGACTAAAAAGGAAACAGCTTTCAACATATTATTGAATCACAGCCCTGTATAAAAAGTGCAAACTTTGGAATCGTTGCTTGATGAGTTCATAACAGAAGTGTACATCAGACATACACAGAAGGTATTGCCCAATATCATCATTATCATCTTAAATCCCATTTAAATTTCTAAGGTATGCAACTCAATTGTATATTGACGACAAATCTGTTGACTTGTAATAAATGAATTTCCAGTTTTAGATTTTTCGTTCATCCTGAAAGTGTCAAGAAATCACAGAACCACATAAAATAAATTATTTATGGATGCATTGGTCCAATTAATATCCATTAGAAGAGTGGCACAGATATATCAAAACATGGTACTTGCTAAAGGATACAGCATAACACTAGTGGATAATTTCTATTAAAAAATTGATGGAACATTACTCTTGAAAGAAAGAGTAGTACCTTCAGCAACAAACGACAGTAATTTATTTAATATGCCAATAAAGTAAAGTTCTTAGCATCAAATAGCTTGAACAGCTTACAATTAATCTGGCATGTTAAGGCCACCAATTGTCTATTTTTTGCATAATGTTACTGTTAAGTGGGAGGAAGAGATTATATTTGAACTGTAAAAAGTAAAGATTCACATCTCCTATAGCATTTTCAGCTACTAGCACTTTCTTTTTCTTGTGTTGCTCCTACTTTGGTATTCTCAGGCCCAGCAGGTTCGATATGATGAAAGGTATCTTCTTAACCATTCATCAACCCTGCTTTTTTGGGACACCAAGCATTGTATCTTCACAAATGCATTATTTTCCCCAACATCATCTATAAAGTGCATTAGTTATAGATTCTGTTCTCCATTGAAGCATGCTTAATCTCAGAGCACATGTCTGACACCAACTGCTGACAACGTTTATGTTATGGTACTGAGCACACTAACTTATCAATCATCACTAAGTCACCAACACAACATATATCTTTTACCTTCATGAAATTTTGCTTTATTGACAACCATTTCTTCTGAACCTTCTTTTCTAATTCAATTGGTAAGATTCCAACCTACGTTTGTGTATACAAGGGAGTAGAGAATTGTCCCAGTAGCATTCACGCTTGTTCAACATGGTATAAAAGAGGGAGAGGAAAAAAGTTAAGGGAGCATGCATTTCACCCCAAAACTGGGTGTGATATTGACCTACAATTATACAGGGTTGCCCCTCAAAATTCAAATCGTGTTCATCCCTAAGCACTTAACCAAAACACCATTACATTTACCCCTGAAAATTTACTCTTTAGTATTATTCATTTTTTAACCTTATCTAGCAGGCAAAATATGACATAACACCCAAACCAATGTTCAAGGAATTAGTTAATCGAAAATTTGACAACAATGACCTAGATGACAGCAGCTAGTATCTGTCTAGCATAGCTATTCAAGATGATGTCGTCCATTGATGTGAGCTTTGTGTCCTAGTTTGAAGAATTAAAACACTTTTCTATCCAATAAAGAAGTCCACATGATGATCAATACCTAAGCACCAGGTAGAAAGATTGCCAGTACAACCCCACAACCCCGATGTTACAAATGAAGAAAAATGACCAGACAGGATTCATTATTTGAGTGGAAAATTCTCAGAATCTAGAGGAATAAAAACCACAAACCTGGTGAAACAGATGAAGAAGCAGGTTTGAAGTCCAGAGGATGTCTCCTAGTGAAAAGGCTGCGGCATTGCTTCGAGTAAAGCACCATTTTTTTGTTATAAGAGATGATAGGAGTTCATAAAGCATAAGAGGTCCATAAAAGAATCACAATTGCATAAATGAATCAAAATTAATATCAACTGAATGAGTCACAATAACTTAGGGTTTTGAATTGCGTCTATGCAGTGATCTTGAATATTAAGTAAGTTTAGATGATTTAAATGAAATCAGCATTCCTCAATTACTTTGGCAACATTTCAACTAGTAGCTAACAATAAGAGACCAGGTTATGACCACTTAATTGTCAATCAAGAGGACGAATCTGAAGCAAACATCAATGATTTTGTTGATATAAAAATATTTGGGTTTAAATTTTCTGTATCTCACATTCTTTAGCAATTAAGACCACAATTTATGAGTGTGTTCCTTTAATGGGTGTCTAAATTTGCAGCAACCCACGCTGTGGCGGATTATGATGGGCACAACCACAATTTATTTCAACCTAATTAGTTTGACCAGGCAGTAGTTTGAGGGGGAGGTTTGTGTAGTTCCTTGTTTGCTTCTTTTTTTCAGAAATTATATACCAATGAAAAACCTTGCTTGTGTGTTCCACGGCATCAATTTAAACACTGATGGTGTACCAATAAACTATGAAGCAGTTGATTTTTTTTTTCCCGAGCACATATTCTAAGCCTACAACTTCTAACATGTATTTTACAAGGTGCATTTGAACACTCAAACTTGGTTTATGATCCTTGACAAAGGCTTTATAAAGTATAATTAACCAGCGTACTTTACTTAAAATGGCATGTCTCATCACACTGCAAGTGCAGAAAATAGCAGCTTCTGCTCTAAATGTATATTATAGAATACAGAGTATAGTCCAGCCAGTCTCACCAAAAAACCACAAAGCTAGAGTAGTAGTAAACCCTCTTCCCCAGATAGCAGATGACAATAATTTCATCATGTCCAACCCGGGCAAACCACATATTTTTCTTTTTATTCCTTTGTTTTTCTCTTCTTTTGTACAATGCAGTCAACGTTATAAGCTTTGTTTAAGAGTTGCATAATGCCCATCCTCTATATCCTAAAATATACTAAGCTAGTTGCATAATGCCCATCCTCTCTATCCTAAAATATACTAAGCTAGTGCTTAAGCCATTATAACCGTAGCAGCCTGACTTCATATATGACACAAATCCTATTTGAAATATCCATTTACAATGGAGATTCATTTTTATTTTTCTTCTAACCCCCAATATTTTGTATTAATTCGTTCCATGTCAAGGAGTGTCGATCATGTTTCATGATTTCCTTTAAACTAGCACCCTCATATGAAATTTTCCTTTAAACTAGTACCTTCATATGTGCAGCAAATTATTCAAAGTTCTCACGTCCAACATATTATGTTTTAAAAACTACAGAAAAATGGAGAGGTACTATACAAAGGATTCATCACCCCACACCCCACACCCCACCCCACATATAAGGAATGCCAAAGATACTTAGAGGATAATAGAAAAATCAGCCGACCAAGATAAGAAAGCTATTCAAGAAGCCTCTTAGTTTTCTAATATCAGCTAGCCAATTTATACTTGATCCTAGTCATTTTCAAGCCTCCTAGTTTCCTAAGATTAGTATGCCTATCCTAGTCATTTTCAGCAATCAAATGCTTGATCATTAAGAGGGTGAAAAATCTACACAAAAAAATTCTACTTCGGTAATAAAGAAAATTCAAATCATCAATACTAACCAGCGAAATTTCACAACTTACATCTGTTGGATGAACATAACCTCACCACATCTAAAAAAGACGACTGGGTAAACCTTTCCGCTGAACTTTCAGTCTTTTTGTTGTAGGCTTCACCCAAAAAGACAGGCCGAATTGAAAATATCTATTATAAAAAAAATTCACCACAAAATAAAAATCAACACTATCAGAGTCAATGAATTGTGGCAGCATTATGCAGTGCCTCATGCTACCAAAATAATCAGCTACTATAATTTCAGCAATGAAGAAAGCTACTGGAAAGCAGCATTTTCAATCAATAAAAACATAAAATCTGTTAAGAAATGTATTGGAGTCACCAGTTAGAAGAAATGGAATCTCTAATAGCATGGTCGATGGAATATATTATCCCTAATGAAGGTGCTAAGAGTCAGATATTCAAGATGTAGTTGAAACCATCCAAGAAAGGGAGAGAAAAACAGCACTTAGCAGGCAGTCTTCACTTAAGAAAATGGATCTTAATCTCGCTATCTTCTAACCAAGAAACCATCACACAATTCATTAGCAAATACCAAAAATATGTAGTTATCTCCACAAAGCACAGCTATAGCTTCCTTTATTAGCAAATTCATGTATGACTATCAGTATACCACATAAATCAGCCAGGCTCTTCTTAATTAAATACTCTCCCCTCATATATGCTTCCAATAAGTCAGCTTCCAAGAGAACAGTGTGCAAATCTTCTCAGATAACACAAACTATGAAACAAAACTTGGTTCTGGACTTGCCTACAAACCTCATAACACTGAGTTCAATTCCTAAATTTGCTAAGAATTTCCAAATCCACCTCAATTCCCTCAAAACTTTAAGAATTTTATTCAGGCAGAAGATACTTTCATCTCATAAAATTTTGCTGCAATTGGTAGAGCAAAAATTGGCAGTGAATTACTATTCTTAATGTATAATTTCCAAGCTTTATTCTTTGAACATTAAGAATCAAGTGGAAAGATTCGCAACATTCCAACATAAAGTCAAAGTAAAATATAATCATGCATGGCCACCATAAAGATTGATCAACCACATCAATCAGAAATTGAATGGCACGATCAAATTGTCGAGTATTGTTATGCAGTTCCAATTTTGATATGACATAAGAAACAATCTCCTTTGCTGCACCTAATGAAGTTCCAAGTTCACTGATATAGACATTTAAAGATAGAAAAAATATATATGAAAGGAAAAAGTTTAAATGAGCCAGCTGGCCAAGAAATTAACATAATGTGGACATGTAGGGATGTCTTTAGAACATAACATGACATAAATTAACATAATGAGGAAAAGGCTAGAATTTGATTAATTACAATTGTCACACTATAAAATGATCATCTCTTTGAGCCGGCTGCTCTGAAAAAATTTGATCTAAGTGACGAAAACCATCCAGAATTATCTTAAAATTTGATAAGAAACTATTGCAATCCTAAAGAAGTTATTAAGTGCTAGATCCAAATTTCATAAGATATAAGCATCAACACTTTCTTATGTCTTAAAATTTCAATACTAAGAGATTCTATTAACCCAAATAAGGGATGTCACATGTCTAGCTAGTGCCATTAACAAAAGAAGTTTGAATAAACAACCTATTGTAATTTTACTGTCATCTTATGAGAAGTTTAGCAGAGTGGCAATTCCCAATCAAAAGAGTTGAGGCTACAGGATTTGAGTTCAATCCAATTGCATGCGTCATCAAAAACTACCTGAAACCAACAAGGAGATGGTAACAGCGCCACTTTTGTTCCTCAAAAGAAGTTGGGTTCTACAAGCAATCTATTGCAGATTTGATTCCCAAAGCACAAGTTAGACACTGCAGGTTTCAGTACCACAACCACAGTTAAGGAACCAATTTAGTTGAGCTCTAGACTTAGTTGAGTAGAGTTATGAAGTGAGCAAATAGCACCAAAATTAACTTAATATTCTGGGATTATAAAGATTAGAGGTGCAATTCAAAACATCCTAAAGAATGCCATTTCAAATAACTAAAGGAAGCAACACATTCACAATGAACCAATAAGATCAAACGGACTTTTAACTATAAAAAAACTAGATAAAGCAAATGTTAACATAAAACTAGCCCAGTTCTAAAATGAAGATTTCAATATCAAAATCCAACAAACTTAACTGCCACTGAACTTCAGGTCCGAAAACTCTCCTTTTAACAAGGCAGCAACCTGAATTGACAAAACTGGCATAAACCATTGGGAAATGCAGGAAATGGGCAATGGAAGGTTGAATCACCAATGCTGCCAAGTTCAAATTACCAAAGGAACAAATTCAACTGCAACAAGTCCAATGTGATTCAATTGCCAGGCACCATCATGAGTTAATGCTTATTCCCACGTCCCTCAAAACTTGCATTCCTTGACTTGCTTTTATCTTCAAGTGAGGAATGATGACTGGGAGTTCTACAAAATAAAGCAGAAAAACAATAGTAACAGATGTTTCTGGCAAATAAAACTTGAGAATATATTGGTGGAACAAACTTACGATTTATGCTTCTTTGCATTCTGCTTGATGGTTACAACCATATCTAGAGCCATCTTTTGGTGCTCCCTTGTTTGTGAATGCAAGTCCAGGGCTTCAACTGTTTCGCAGTCAACTTTACATATACGACACCATCCCATGCTTGGTTTTCTCTTTCTAGAATTATCAAAAAACTGCAAGTCGCCCTAAGAATACAAAAGTACAAAAAACACATAAATATAAATAATGAATGTAAAATGCAGAACTTTATGAAGCCAATTCAATTAGGATACACATGCTCTTACCTTGCCTATCCATATCAAGAGGTTGCAATGATGTTTTCAAAGAAATTCTTAAAAAAAAATTAACCAGATAATATTTTAACAATATAAAATTAAAGAACTAGTACTCACTGCATAGTTTCCACCAAAGCTGCTTCTAAATCCAGGCTCACCAAGTTGATGATGATAGAAGTTCCCTGGCCCAGCCAATTCTCCCATTCGTGCATGACCAGGGAAAGCACCGAAGTTACCTGGTTCTCCCACCCACAAATGACTGGGCAGGTTACGAGGACCCAAATGTTCACCCCTCCGCAAATGGGCAGGCCGACCATCATGTCCCATCAAATCACCACTCAAATGCTCACCCATGTGCAAATTACCAGGACCCTCAAGCTCGCCCCTGCGCAAATGGCTAGGAAAAACTGGAAACCTACTATCACGGAGAGAACTAGAAAATGTATCACCAAATCGGTGTGGATCTCTGCCATCAATATCATCTAGGCCTGGAAGGGCACCAAATCTCCGTGTAGGCATGCCAGGGTAATCCCTAACTGGACTTCTTGGGGCCAAATTATCCATATGACGGTGATCATATCCAGGAATAGGGGGCCCAAGAAAACCAGGACGAGTTCGAGCAAAGTCAGATCGGCCTGCTAGACTGTCATGATAACCTAATGATACTTCCGCATCACTGGGATGCAATGCTTTATCATGATGATAGGAAGGAAAGAATCTTGGAGGAGCAGAGCCACCCAGTGGTTCCATGTTCAACCCTGAATCATAATTAAAACCATGGGATCCCTTGTCAAGAGGTCTTGGTGCTCCGTCCACACCAAAACCACGAGGACCCCTATCAAGAGGTCTGGATGAGGCAAAGTGACTACTAGATTTTGGAACAGGTTCGGTTTCCAAATGAGAGGGCCTGGGGAAATGCTTCAGATCTTCTTCAAACTCTCCTTGCTGAACATTGTGATGTGCTGGGCCACGTGGAAATGGATTCAAATGCTCATCTGGTAAAGAGCTGAACCTATCTGAATTAGGGCCTTGGGCCCCATTTATTCCTACCACATTTGAGTACGTGCCTTGTCTACCATCTGGATATTTAGGCCTCTGATTTGCAAACATGGTGGCTTCATGGACATGTGAAGGAGTTCGCTCACCTTGAGATGGGGGTGCGGGTGCATGAGGATAAGCCCCTTGAGGAGGACCATAATGACTTGGTACATGTCCAGGACCTAAACGCCCATGTTGAGTTGGAGGATGCCCAGGCAATTGCATGTGATGTGGAGGTCCAAGAGGAGATGCTTGCGCCAATGAAGGTCCAACAGGCCTTTGTTGAGCAGCAGAGGGCCCGTGATGAATTGGAAGAGGCTCTAGCTTTCCCTGGTCAACAGCTGAAACTGATTGAGATTGCCCGTGACCATTTGGAGGAAAGCCTCCAAAACTTTGAGAAGTCGGAGTTTTGTCCTTCTGCAATGTCATAATTTGTTCTTCAAGGTGAGACGGGGCAGCTTCCAGCAGAGGACCATCCTTGTGTTCTGAAACAGAGAGCTCCACCTTTTCGTGTCCAGCATTAGAAACATCATTTTGCTCATCAGCACCATCTCTATGCTCTTCTTTCACCTGCTCAATTGAAGACTCTCCATTTGCTGCTGCAAGTGATTCTGGAACATTCTTAGCTTCACCTGTGAGTTTATTTTTTTCATCCACTTGCTTCAAGTCGCTTTCAGATTTTATGGTTTTTATCTCACTTCCATCAGCTGCAAGACCAGCATCCAAATCATTTAATTCCTTTTTAATAGTTTTTTTAGCAGACAATTCACCTTCTGCACCTTTATCAATATCACCTTGCTTTTGTCTAGAAGTAACCCCTGATTGTTGGTCAGAAGATAATTCAACTTGGTTATTTGTCTTCAGAATATTTCCAGATTGCTGGATTGCACCAATCTGAATCGACCTGACCTGCATACCAGAGGCAGATTGTGGATATGACTGTGCAGGTAATCCAGGCCCTACTGCAAGACTTTTAGCTTGATGGGGATGTGCACCATGCGGTAATAGAACATTTTGCTGGGGATGTGGATAGGCATGAGAAGGTTGCTGGAATGACTGGGGTAATCCTTGGGGGCGTAGTTGAGTCTGTGGATGCAGCTGCTGCTGCACATAAGGACCTTGCTGATGTGCTTGATTCTGAACTGCACCCCATGGTTGCCCAGAAAAAGGCTGCTGGTGCTGTGCATATTGCTGATGCGTTGGTTGCGGAGTTGGCTGCATACCAGGACGTTGTTGAACAGGAAGTCCAGGTTGATGTGCATGAGAATGAATTGGCTGTTGTAGTACAGGAGGAATGTTTGGGACTTGACCTTGTGAAGGTAGCAAACCTGGTTGCTGCAGGTTTTGAGCTGCAGCATGGTATTGTGGCTGAGGCCATAAAGGTGATTGTTGAGGGAACTGACTCTGCATTTGAACAGGCTGTTGTGACGGAGGTTGAGGTCCCCCTTGAGAGTGTTTTAGGGCTCCTGTCTGCATTTGTTGGTGAATCTGGGGCTGTTGATAAGAATGATGGCCTGTCACTGCATTGATTGAAGAATGCTGAGGCTGGGTCTGGAGATTAGGATTAACAGTCTGGCTGGGCTGAGAAGCCAGGGATTGTGGAATGGGCTGGAGTGTTTGTGGCTGAGCTTGTACATGAGGTTGAGGAACAGGATGCTTTTGAGGGTGAAGCTGAGAATTAGTCTGTGCCTGAATTTGGGGCTGTGGATGCTGCACCTGCAATTGAGGATGCTGATATTGAGGCACGTGCTGTGGAAGAGGCTGAACAGGGTGAGGTTGTGGATTGGATTGAGCCTGGGGAGGTGGATAGCCATGGGCTGGTGGATATGCCTGCAGTTGGGTCAGAGATTGTTGCTGAACTGTAAGGTGAGTTTGTTGCTGTGGATTCACTTGTACCTGGTTCTGAGGTTGAGCAGCAATGGGTACTTGAGGTTGAGGTTGGGTCTGCAGCTGGGGTTGGGGGACTTGAGCATGCATGCTCACCTGCGGTTGCTGGTATTGTGAAACTGCTTGCTGTTGATATGGATAGTACTGCTGATAATGCTGTTGATATGGGTCATATCCAGGATACTGCTGGTAGTACTGCTGATATTGCTGTTGCTGTTGATACCACTGTTCTGCAGTGGGCGCCACAGCCTGCACTGCAGTCTGGGCCTGGGTAGTTGCGTTGATTTGTTGGGTGGTATCTTTTCCAGGAGTTGAGGTCATAGAAGATTGAGCCTGGGGAGTTGTTGTTCCTGTTTGAATGGCAGCCTGAGCCTGAACACCAGTAGTTGGTGCGCCTGTGCTTGTTGCATCTTGGGCACCCTCAGCAGGTTGCGCTTGAGGCTGCACACCCTGTCATCGAACAATAAGAATATAAACCAATATAACAAAAGTACAGAGCAACTCCACACTTAAGTCCTAAATAAAAATTTTCTTGCACTCACTGGACAATTTTGAGCATGTTCCTGCACTTGACTGTGCACAATTTGAATTCCACACCTGTTGCAAACTACAGGAGAATTACCAAAGGCACATCCCGAGCAATGAGATGTGCACTCACACAGAGGACCCTGCCAGGGGCACCCACTCCTATGATATAAACAATGGACAGTTATCTTGCCAATGGTTTCAGCAAGTACCTTGTTCGATTCAATAAGAGGCTGCAGTAAGCAATGTAAAAAAAAAAAAATACATCAGCATGTACATAACACCACTGGCCCTGCAACTAGATTCACTACCATGACAGGCAAGGAACAACCTTGGAATCTGCTTCTGTCACAAGGTAGCCGTCATAGGGGCAGGCTCGGGTAGTGCTGACGACATATGTCAAACAGGGTTTGCAGTACAAGTGAGTGCATTGTGATTGTAATGCTTCATTTGGGTACACAAGAAGGCGACAAACGGGACAGAAATACTCTCCAGAAAGAGATTGAATGTTAGGTATGCACTCATTATCAAATCCCATTGTAAAGTATCAGTCAATCTTTGCTTCTTCGACTCCCAAACAACATCAATCTATCCAACCCTAACAATACAAGCAATACAATTTCTCATATCAAACAATCATGTTTTAAAAAAAAAAAAAAAAACCTAGACAATAAAAAATCGGTTTCCAATTTTTCTCAATAACCATAAAGAATTGCACCAGTAGAGTAAGACCCCGCGACGTACCTGAGTCTCGCAGATTAGATAACCTAGGAAAGATTATTTGATAGAGAAATCAGAAATGGAAAGCATTAGGGTTTTAATTGAAAAGTGGGTGTAAATTTAAGGCGAAATCGAAGGCATAGTAAGCATAAAAGGGAAAGCGAGAGAGCATAGATTCTTGAAAACAGATTGTTCCAGAAGGAGACGAACCTTTCTGATTGATTGAAGTGTGAAGAAGCAGCCTTGAAAAAACAAAATAGATGCCTAACAGTCTTTGCATGAGCGTGCTAGAGAAAAAGAAAATAGAAAGACATGAAGAGACCGTCTGGCATATGTTTGGTCTTCTGCTACGCTGCACGACGTCGTTTGTGGGGTTTAACTAATATTGATTTTGTGTTTTTTGACGAAAAACCCATAAATTTAGACTTTATATTTTTATTTTGTAAATGCCTTTTCCAAATATAACACTCATATCAATTGATATTTTTAAGTATTTTATTCTTAATTTGTTATCCATATTTTATGTTTTATAATAACTTACTTAACTTATTTAGTATTTAAAATATAGAATATAAAAACAAGCAAAATAAAATATTTTTAATATATTTCAAGCAAGGAAATAGAAAGAACATGTTGGGACAAGTCATTAAAGATTAAAGATAAAGAAATATACAAATCTTAATTCTAATAGAATTCCTTTTGTGATAAAAATAAAAAAATAAAAATAAAACCTTATATAGTTATAAATAAGCATTTAACTTAGCTCGTCACGAATTAAATATATATTTTTTAAGTATAAAAAATAAATATGTAGATTTTTTTCAATATATTTTTATACTAAAATATCCTAATAGTAAATCAAAAACCTGATATATATATTTAATTAAATAAATCAATAATTATATGTATTAATAATTATAAAAAATATTAACAATAACTAAAAATAAAATTAAAAAATAAATATATATTAAGATATTTAATTTTAGATCTTATTATGTTTTATAATTTTATTTTGTAGACTTTTTTATTTAATCAAGGATAATAAAAATAAACACATGAAGCTATTAAAAAAAATATATAAGGTAAGGTTAAAAATTATTTGTACCGTGTACTTTTGTAAATCTCAATCTTCAACTTATCTTTTTTAAATAGAAACTAATAATTTCATTCAGGCTAAATGAAGTGCAGGCAAATTATTATTTTAATACAATATCCATGTGTGTGTGTCTATATATATATATATATAATTTATTGTATGAAAAGGTAATTTATAACTCCAGGGTAAAATTATAATCTTTTCAATGATATAGAAAAAAATAACATATTCTTAGACTTGAAGGAAAGACACATTGAATGATAAAATGTTCGTGGAGGGAGACGATAGTACTTGGTTTTCCTGATTGCTGTTTTTCAAGCGACGGTGATTAGGCTAACCTACATGATTGATCGTAGTTGGCCGGTTTGTTTTTTATTTTTTAAAAAAAATTAAGATTATGCAAGCGTTTTTTATTAAAAAAAATTGATAATTAATTTTAGCTGATTTAATAAACTCATGTGATTTTGATAGTATATATAAAAAATAATAAATAAATAAATTATTTAAATTCATCAAAATTAAAAAAAAATCTATAATAAAATAATTTAAAAGCTTAAATATCAATAAATTTATTGTCAATAAGCAAAATTAAAACAAATTAAATTTTAAAAAATAAATAATATCCTGGTTGACATGGATTAATTAACCATGAAACCCTGAATATTAAATTGAGATAATCTTGTAAAAAAATTAATTAAATATAAATTAAATATTAAAAAATAAAATTAAAAAAACAAAAACAAATACAATAAAAAATATAAAAATAAAAATAAGGGTCAATACATGTTAATATTTAAAACACGTTAGCTGCAACAGCTTAATAAAAAAGATGCAATGAAGAATCTAAAAATAAAAATAAGGATCGATATATATTAATATTTTAAATATGTTATTTAGTTTGGTTGTAAGCTTAGTAGTAATTTAATAAAAAACAAACCTCAAAAAAATAAAATAAAAATCTCAATCACAAAATATTAAGTGATAATATTTGAAAACAAATACGATAATAAAAAGGAGCAAAAAAATAACAAAAGAAAGTACCTAAAATTTGCAAAAAAATAACAAAAGAAAGTGTATAAAATTTAACACTAAAATAAAACAAAATAAAATGTTGAATAAGACTGGTAATAAATACTCACAATTTAGATTTATACTCGTACCTTACCTGTTACTTGCTTGTTAAAAAATTTAAATATTTATAGATTGTGAATTAGATTTTAGTATTTATGTGATTATTAAATCATTTAACTATTATTTATTATTCAATAAAAGATATATATATATATATATATGTATATATATATCAAGTGTATGTGTGAAATTATAAATATTACACACTCACACACACGTATGTTAATATATGTTTTTTATGTCAATGTTATAAATGTTCGACTAATATATTTACATAATATAAATATAAATTTTATGTTGAGTTCAAGTAAGTTTGGAATTGGTTTTGATAACATTCATGTCATATTCATTGTTAATTAAGCAAAATAATCATAAAAAATATTCAATTAAGCAAAATAATCATAAAAAATATTCACTGGTTCGCGTTAGTATCCGTTAAATTTATATTAAATTGTCATACTTAACATTTACATTAAAAATAAAATTGTTTATTCCAATATATATCCATTATTTTACTATTATTTATTATTAAATACAAAATTTATTGATATCTGAATTTGAAGTGTGCTTCTTTTATTTACACACAAGTTAAATTATTAAACTATAAAATTATAAATATTACACATATATACGTGTTTGATGTTAATATCAAAATATATATACATATTATATTTTTTTTTGAAAAATAAATGTTCTACAAATGATATATTTTTACAATGTAAATATATATATATTTTTTAGGTTCAAGCGAGTTTCAAGTATATTTTGATAATATTCATACCCTATTAATTACTCGTCGTATAAGGTGAGCATAAAAAACACTTATCTATTCGAGTCAAGTCGGAATAATATTTATTAGGTTTATATTAATATGTTATTTTTAATATCGAGAGATAAAATTAAAAATAAAATAAATAATAATCAAAATAATAAAAATTAAATTTAAAATTAAATCAAATCAAATTAAATGATGAATGATAAGAAAAAAACCCATAAAAGATAATATATACATGAAATGAAAACATTAAGGATCAATTTGTTTTAAAAAATAAATGAAACGAAACTTATCTATTTTTTAAAAAAAAATAAAAGAGAAAACAAGGGAGAAAAGAGTTATTCTTTGTTTTTATAGGGCTTGTTTAGAAGTATAGTTACAATTGCTTTTTCAAATAGTTTTTCGTGCTAAAATACATATTGATAATTTTTTTTATTTTTTAAAAATTATTTTTGATATCAGCACATCAAAATAATTTAAAAACACTACAAATATATTAATTTAAAATTAATAAAAAATAAAAAAATTAATTTTTTTTTAAATACTTATAAAATACAAAAACAAACCGTTGATAATAACTTTAAAAAGTGGATTTGACAATTGAAAAAGCTCGCCAACATCATCCAAAAAGCTTAATTTCCTCGGCTTTATTGGCACGTGCATTGTTGTACCAGTAACCCTTTTTTTTTATTATGTAATATATTTTATATATTTCAAAAGATCTAGATGCTCAAAACTCTAATGGTTAATTATAGAAAATCCAATTTATAATGATGACAGCACCGTGGGACTTCAGTTCAAGACAAACAAAAATGCAGGGGTAATTTGTAATTATACTATTCAAAAAGAGAGAGAAAAACAAAAAGTTCTTTGCCCTCGAGTTATTGTTTTTGTTTTAAAAGGTAGATCAATAATTCTAGTTTGCAATAAAAATGCAAAGTGACCAATTTACCCCCACACAAATCAGTAATGCCAATCGAACCCTGTAAAAAGACCATTTCCCCTTAAAATATCAACCATTTCCCCGTGATTATAGAGGGCAAAAATGTCAATGCATTATACAGACTTAGCTTTTTTATACCCCCTAGGTTAAAAAGTCTTGGTTTTAAGGTTTGCAAGGGACATGATTATTTGATTTTTTAATAACCTTAATTTATTTTTTATTCATAGTTTTAGGCGTGGAAGGCCACGTGTTTGAATTAAACTCGTCAAAGTTTGGTGGATTGTGATTTTAGGTAAACTGATCTGAATAGCAATTTGATTGTATTTGTTTCTTTAGATCATATTAGCTATCTTACTTGTATTTTACTATCAAATAATTTCTTTAACAAAAACATATTTAAAACTTCATTATTAAATAATTTCTCTAACAAAAAAAATATTTAAGTTTTTCCAATGTAATTTTTAACATAAAAAATTATGATTATAAATTGAAACCTTTTGCTTATCTTCAGTTAATAAATTAAAAATTATTTATGCCAATAAATCTAAATAAAAAAATTATTAACAATAATAAAATATTAAAATAAAAATATCAAAAAATAGATACAAATCAAGATATTTAATATTGAATCACGGTCATAAACTTAGTTATATTTAATAACTTTTTTATTAGAATTAAACTTTTATTCAGTCAAAAGATAATATAAATAGATATACATATAAAAATGATTGAATAAAATCAAATGAAAAAATCATTATACAGTGTTGTACATGTTTAAAAAAATCATTTTATATAAAAATCATTTAAAAACTAAATAATATTTAATTAAAGATTAAATTTAAAAATTGAAAGATAGATATGGATATAAATATTTGATCCTGAAATATAAGTTATAGACTCGATTTTATTTAATAAATTTGTTTATCTAAACCAATGTTTTATTTAATAAAATGATAATAAAAAAGATATTAGGAGCAAAGAGCCTAAGAGGCTGAATAAAAATAAAATAAAAAAATAAATTGAGCTATAAAGAAAGAATGCCTTATAATTTTTTTTTAAAAATTGAGATCTTATCTAAACTAAATAAAAACCAAATCATATTATATTAGAAAATATCAAATAAAAAATTTAATATAAATTTAATATCAAATAATAAATTTAAAAGAAAAAATATAGAATTAATGGATGAAAAAACTCAGTGTATTTAGATTTAAAAAAAGTACAGGTGCGTGGGTCATTTAACCCAACCCTATGTACACAGGTTGAGTTTTGTTTTTTTTCAGGGGAAGATTTTTTTGAGAAAAAATAAGCAGAACCAATTTCAGGCAATTAGAGGATCACTAGAAATTCAAACCATAATTTTTTTTATGCCAAAATACTTAATTTTCAACCATTTTTTTTATACAAAACACCTAAAAAACATTGTGTATAAAATATCAAAGCTCACCTGAACAGGTTCACATGCAGGTAAGAAATCTTCACCGGCGGCGGTTACATCTAGCTCCAGTTCAATTGGTGCGTTTATGAGCAAAATGAAATCAATTGAATGTAGAAAAATTAACATGATACCAGAAGTCCAGTATCTTCAAAATATCCGATTTACTGGCATTTGGGCCTCGCAAAGAGAAGGAAGCAACTTCAGGTGAGCAGAATCCGTAAATTAGGCTTCACTCTTCAAAATGTTAGCTGCAGGTTTCCTGTAAAAGCAGGAGGATTGAACTCTTTGAAGGAAATAAATGCAAAACCCTAATAGACTGGATTCTGCTCGGTGACAAAAAAAACATATTCTGCTTGGTGATTTCATTGTATTTTTATATTTTAAATTGTTTTGATAGGCTGATGCTGAAAATAATTTTTTAAAAATAAAAAAATATATATTTTAATGCATTTTATTATAAAAATACTTTCAAAAATATTCACAATCATGTTTATCAGCAATATATCGGTGTTTTTTTTCCTCACAGAAATATGTTTTATCAGTTTTTTTCTTTGACAAATGACATTTCTGAGTTCAGAAGTCTCTTTCTGATGCTTCTCATAATGAATAGAATTACTATGTAACGAGAAAAATAGAGTCTGGCATAGCAACGCTTTGATTCCAGATCTTGAATCATTTCAAAACCAGCGCAAGAGTACGCCAGGTATCCACTGTTCATCATGCATCGAGCAAGAAACCGAAGGCCCTGACGATCTGGAATGAAAGCATCCTGAGCGTAGCTGCCTGCTTGCCTGCCACGCTCTGGTGGACAGGATCTATCATGTCTCCATTACCTTATTTCTTAGCACACAACTCCTTGTTTTTCAGAATCATGCTACGCGTAAGGGTGAGCCAAAATACGTTTTTGGCAGTCATGGAAACGAGGCTGGGCCTGAATTTCTGTGTTGTTTCCCCTTCCCAGTACGTTTCTGGAGCTATTGTCGGTCACTATCCTCATTCAAGAACACACACGTGGAGCGTCAAGATTTTGAGCTCCATTTTTACTGTTAGTATATTGTCTACTAACAAGAAAAAGAAAAATACACTTATTTATTAAACATATTTAAACTTTTCTCTCTCTCTAATTTAAGCTGAATAAATTAAATTTTTTATCTATATATCTTATATTTAAGTGAAATCAAATAATATATCTTCGAGTATAGTAAATAATTCCTTGTTTAATTAACCAGGCCAGGCGACTACAATTCATGCTAGTTAGATAAAAATTCATATTATGCATCCTCTAACCAACGAAAACCCTACAATATATTTGAGATGTATAAACTATATATTAATTCTTTTTTTTTAAGTAGGCAGCTTTTACCATTATTAAAATGGAAATAGAAAATGGAAGACTTGTTTTACTATGGAAAAAAATAGAAATAGAGAGAGAAGTAGAGAGATGTTTATTTACGGTAGGTATAAAAGATGATTCATTACTTTTATTTATGACCAAATTCACTCGAAATTCGCATAGCTTTAAAATTACAAAAGAGGAAGCACCACTCCATTTTGATTAACCGGAAAAATTTTTAAATTATTTTTTAAATATTTTTTAATTAAAAATATATTAAAATATATAACAGATTAATTTTTTTTTAAATACTCTGTAACTCAATTCTAAAATATATAGCACTTTAAGAATGTTTTAGGGTTTGATTATGATTGGTTTTTAAAGTTTTTTTAAAATATATTAAAATATTAAATAAATTATTATAAATTAAAATAATTTTAAAATTTAATTACAAAAAAGGGGTTGAAAATCAATCACAAGTAAGGAGTAACCCTTACATTCTTGTCGAAGTTAGGTAAACGAGAAAAACCGAAACGCTCGTTCTTTGCTTTGACTCCATTAATAAGAATCGTAGGTGGGATATATCTCTCTTCAAGACATCCACTTGGTCCTTTTCTCACTCAAACATGTTCACTGCTCAAATCCTGGTACACTTCTTGTCTTGTCCAAATCTTGACGTCTTTTTTTTTCCTGTTTTATTTTTACAATTTAAATGATTTGATCTCGCTATATATCTTTGTTGTAGGGGAAATGACAAGAATGAATTGATCATTTATTCTTCTAATCTTCTTGTTAGTGTTAAGATGGAGTTTTATCCTCTTTCGAATCTTTATCTTCAAAGACCAATTTGGTTCTTGATTTCTTTAGTATTCTTGCTGCTGCTGCTAAATGGTAGAGTAGTGTTATCTGATCCCAACTACTTAATTGGGCTTGGAAGCTATGACATCACTGGACCAGCTGCTGATGTTAACATGATGGGTTATGCTGACACGGAACAGATTGCTTCTGGGATTCACTTCAGGTTGCGAGCTCGTTCTTTTATTGTGGCTCAGCCCCAAGGGAACCGTGTTGTGTTTGTTAATCTTGATGCTTGTATGGCCTCTCAACTTGTCACTATTAAAGTTATTGAGAGGTTGAAGGCAAGGTAGTTCTTATTTCTGCTTTTAAATTATGATCGTTTGAGCTATGTTTTGATGTTATTAAACTTAAAAGTTAGTGTCTTTTTGTTTATATTGCAGGTATGGTGACCTCTACACTGAAAAAAATGTTGCTATTAGTGGCATTCATACTCATGCTGGTCCCGGGGGTTATCTTCAGTATGTTGTGTATATTGTGACATCTCTTGGATTTGTGCGTCAATCATTCGATGCGCTTGTTGATGGCATTGAGAAATGCATAATTCAAGCTCATGAAAATCTCCAACCTGGATCGATTTTTGTGAATAAGGGTGAGGGAACGTGTATGGTTATGAATTTGCGAATGGGTGAAAACAAACTGTCATTTAAAATGCCAGAAAAGCTCTTGCTCGGCCTTTGGCTTTTGGCTTTTGCTAATGGGTGATTTGTGTAATGCCCTTTGTTTTACGTAGATTGTATCACCCAGTAGTTTTACAAGTTTCCATTTCGGTGTTGGAAATTTATTGTTTAGATGCTTATTTCTATCTCAATGGTCGTCTTTCATAGAGATTGTTTTTGGGAACGATCTAACAAATCTTTGACTTTCAATTTTGTGTCATTCTGGTAAAATGACAACCTTCTGTATTTGAAGAGCTTATTCTTCATCAGATGCCATTTTAGCCTGTGCTAAACTCTTAATCAATAACCGGATTGAACCTGGATCCCTCTACTTCTTCTTGTTTTCTCTGTAGTTGTACCATGTGCTATGTTGCACCCATGATTGTATGGTCTCTTTGCAAATGCTGTTATTGCATCCTTTCATTTTTTTGGCAAGGGCCATGGCGGTGGTCATATTGCTGAATATAATCTTAGAGAGGTTTTGTCTTCTTACGTACAGGAGAGATCTTAGATGCCGGTGTAAATCGCAGCCCCAGTGCATATCTTAATAATCCTGCTGAAGAGCGCAGCAAATACAAGTATGATGTTGACAAAGAAATGACCCTTTTGAAGTTTGTAGACGCTAAGTGGGGTCCAGTAGGTAGCTTCAATTGGTTTGCAACCCATGGAACTTCTATGAGTCGCACAAACTCGTTGATAAGTGGGGATAACAAGGGGGCAGCAGCACGATTTATGGAAGACTGGTTTCGGCACAGTGGTATTGGAAACTTGTATTCTGATGAAGGTGTAGCTGATGGAATCCCTCGAAGAGTCTCGAATATTATCCCAGACTTGCATGATAATCGTAAGTTTCTCTTCTTTTTTGTTTTAAGTCAAGGTAGAGTAATTTATGAAAAAATAATTAACAACCTATTTGGTTTATGGCTTCAGACAAGCACTTTATTTTACCTGCTAGAGTTTTTGGTCTTCAAATAAACAGTTCCACAATTCTCTTCCATGTGGGTTTTACTCAACATCTTCAGCACAAGCCTGTGTGTTGACTCTAGACACTGCAAAAATGTGGAGGCTTATGGACTTTAGAATTGTATAGTTCAGTGTAATGATATTATCTTTAAGGCCTAAAATAATCAGATTAAAATATACAATAAAACAAATATGATTGATGGAAAGCCATTATACTATTGCAGTTTATTAGATTCTGGCACTAATGTGGTTCTTATTTTCCTCCTTATTTTGGAAAAAAATTAATAACAACATTTTGGGCTTCCAGTCAGTTAATTAACCTTAGCACCAGCTCAGTGCTTGCTGGATGTCTGAATTTCTGCCTTGTGATCAGGTGAAGATGATATTGAAAATAAATCAATGCTTTATACAAAATCAAAATCAAAATAAGTGATAACAGTGGATCACTTGAAGTATTTCAAATACTTACAAATATAGAATATGCAAGTTGGATCTGATACCTTATAACCAGATCCAGCATGCTGTTAAGTTGCAGTCTCAACAGGGAATATGAAGGACCTGAGAACTGAAGCATAGCACCAAATGTTCCACTTTTTGTTCCCTAGGTTGGAATAATAGAACAAGGATAAATAGCTTCTTCCATTTACTTTTGATGGTGTATTGCAGACCATATGCTACTGGAGCTTGCAGCGTCCTTCCAGTCTCCTTCTGGCCGACCTGCAACAAAGATTCTTAGTGTTGCAAGGCGTGTCAGGGGTGCTCTCAGGCAGGCTGACAAACCTGGATTTGTGTCTGCATTTTGCCAATCAAACTGTGGTGATGTTAGCCCCAATGTGCTTGGAGCTTTCTGTACAGACACTGGACTACCTTGTGATTTCAATCACAGTACCTGTGGTGGGAAGAATGAGTTGTGCTATGGCCGAGGGCCAGGGTACCAAATCTTGTGCTATCCAATGCTTTTGATAATAAAATACATGCCTTTTGAGTTGTTGGAATGCTAATGCTAATTTGTGTTTTGAACCTAACCTGGCAGTTACCCTGATGAATTTGAAAGTACCCGTATCATTGGAGAGAGGCAACTCAAAAAAGCTGTGGATCTTTTCAACACAGCATCTGAGAAATTAAATGGAATGATTGATCATCGCCACTCTTTTGTAGACTTCTCCCAGCTGGAAGTGACACTTCCTAAACAGGGAGGAGGTTCTGACGTAGTAAAAACATGTCCTGCTGCAATGGGTTTTGCATTTGCTGCAGGAACAACAGATGGACCTGGAGCTTTTGATTTCAAGCAAGGAGATGATGAGGTGACCTATGGTTGCTATATTTATGTCTTAAATTATCATATTCTGTCTTGATATTCAGAGACTGCCCTTTTCTCCTGATTGTTGTCTGTTGTCATGTTTTATCAGGGAAATGCCTTCTGGAGACTGGTGCGCAACTTAATAAAAACACCAGGAAAGGAACAAGTTGATTGTCAGCATCCAAAGCCTATCTTGCTTGATACTGGTGAAATGAAGAAACCATATGATTGGGCGGTGAGTTACTTGTTTGTACATCTGATGCTAGTAGAATGTGGCTGTTTACAAAAGTTTCTAAGCAAGTTGACACCCCTAAAGTTCACCATTAAAAACTCAAGTAACTTTGATGTCTGGATCGGGTAATAGTATTGATTAACAGTAACTAGCTTCAGTTCTAGTCCTAATTTATTTCGTAATTTTTTTTTGGAATTAAATGGCCAGGCGTTAATTTATGTGCAGACCTGTAGATTGAGTGTTCAAATCCTGTCTTTCTCACATCAAACAACTTAAAACTGGGATTGGGTAAAGTTAACTGTATGGCCTGTCAATTAGCAATAATGTATTGGGTAAAGTTTCCTTGATTCTGAACACATAACTGCAACTCCGTCCATCATTTATTCAACATTCCTTTTTTCTTTCACGATTTGAAGTTTTCTAAAGGTGTCTTCTGGCATGGCATGCCTGCCTCTTTTGTCTGTAACTATTTTTCTACTTCTAGGAATGCTAATGTATGTACGCTGTGAAATAGTAAAAAAAAAAAAAATTTTTTATCTTGTGTTTGGTATTCCTATTAGGGAAACTATTATCATGCAGATGATTTTTGGAACCACTGTTGCTTTACTACTGACCATCTTTTTCTTTCATGGACATGCAGCCCTCTATCCTTCCAATCCAGATTCTCCGTGTAGGGCAGCTAGTCATCCTCAGTGTACCTGGAGGTACCTTTCATTGCTTCTTTCCTTTATTTTCCCGTAAGGTAAATGCTTTCGTTAGCAGTATCATGTTTTATGATCAAACTAAGCTCTGAAGTTGAATTGATGAGAAACTACTGATATTTTATAGCCATAGATTATAGAACATGCTAAGATTGGACCTTTTGTCTTTTACCAAATGATGGTGATGAGCACACTGCTAAGGTTGTTACTCAGGCTGGGATGGAGGATGTGTTGTCAACCTGAGTACGGTCCAACTTTCTGTCATTAAATAGCCTGGTCCAGCTCAAATGAACTTATTTGTGTAAAACTGTAAATGGACATGTTGCATGGTGGGTTGAACTTCCATTATGCAAAAAATACCCCTGGAATATACATAACTAAATTTTGCTTCAGGCTGGTCAAGCTTCATGTTGTGTTGGGACCAGCGTCAAGCAGGAAAACTTCGTACTGCAGCCTGTGCCATATCTTTTTTCCCCACTTTCATTGCATTTCAATCACTGTACCTTTTGTTCCTAATAAAACTATTGTGGCATTAAACATGCCAGGAGTCATTCTTTCTTTGTTTTGATTTGGAGTGCTATTTAACTGGTTGATGATAACTTCTTGTTGAATTTACTTTCCAAGCACCTTTGTACATTGTTTCCTTGATTAACTGCTTCAACCTATGATTTTATGAGCTCAAGAATTTTCTTCTTGATTATTTCAAACAGAATTTACAACCATGGCTGGGAGGCGTCTTAGAGATGCTGTCAAGACAGTGCTCATGAGTGGTGGGAATAAAAAATTTAACAGTAATGTTCACGTTGTTATAGCAGGATTGACTAACACCTATTCACAGTACGTGACCACCATTGAAGAGTATGAAATGCAGAGATATGAGGTAAGTGAATAGTTTAATGACAGATGCATGAATAAGTTAATCACACAGTACGTGAATAGTTTTCTTTCTTAGGAAAAAGTTGACCGTGATGTGTAGTTTTGGTGTTAAGAGAACTATATACTAGCCAGGTTGACACGCACGGGCAGTTGGTTCATAGCAAAAATAGGTTGCCATCTGGTTCTAAATTGGAAGCTGCCTGAGACTTTCAAGCATCATCCTTATGATTGGAGTTAAATGATCTCAGTACCCATTATTCCATACCATATCACTATGAATTATCAAAGGGAAACCTGCAAGATTAAATTGAAAGTCATGGGCTTTGTTTTAGGAATTCTGTGATGTTTCATTTTTTACCTTTATAATCGCTTGTTCATGATATGAATCAAAAAAGAAATCTTTATTGGTTTATCTCCTATTTGTTATGAAGAGAATGAATCTTCTTATCGAAAGATCAGATAAAAAGGGGTTTGAATCTCCTGCCGGAATGATTTTGAATGTGGTCAATACCATGAAGAATAAAGAGATACAGTCTATACTCAAATAAAAATAGATGTTCTCATAAGGAAGCCATCGAAGGCTTTCCATCCTTGCATTTATCTGTATAATTTTATATTGTGCTTTACAATTCCTTCTTGTTTTTAGTAAACAAATAGAGAACATTTATTTAGATTATGACTTCTAAACGATATTATTCTCAGGGTGCCTCCACGCTCTTTGGGCCACACACTCTCAGTGCCTACATTCAGGAGTTCAAGAAGCTTGCAGCTGCTCTTATCAGTGGCCAGTCGGTCGAGCCTGGTCCACAACCCCCTGACCTTCTTGATAAACAAATAAGCTTAGTTACACCAGTTGTAATGGATGCAACCCCACCTGGTGTGCATTTCGGTGATTGCAGCTCTGATGTACACCTGAACTCCACTTTCAAAAGAGGAGATAAAGTCACAGTAGTTTTCTGGTCAGCTTGCCCAAGGAATGACCTGATGACAGAAGGTACCTTTTCCCTTGTGGAGATCCTCCAAGGAAAGGACAGCTGGTTCCCAGCATATGACGATGATGATTTCTGCCTTCGCTTCAAGTGGTCGAGACCTTCAAAACTGAGTACTCGTAGTCATGCAACCATGGAATGGAGGATCCCGCAATCTGCCAATCCTGGTGTCTATAGAATGAGACATTTTGGAGCTGCAAAGAGCCTTTTTGGCTCTATTCGCCATTTCACCGGTTCATCAAGTGCTTTTGTAGTGACATGAAAAACATACCGTGCTTGTACATTTACGTACTTTACTTGTGTGCTTGTATTCATTTTTTTTACGTATGATACTTGCACGAGGGATAGCTAGCATGTGCAGCTCCTGCTGAACTTTTGAATTCCTGTTTTTGTAATGCCTGGAGAAAAAGACATGGTTTGCCACGAATCCTTTCTTAAGCTGGTGATCGAGTAAATTTATTATTTTGATCATGCTTCAATTACCACTCATCCTATGGCTTTAAATAAATAAATACAAAAAAATAACCATGGATCCAATTAAAATATTTTACCCTGAAAATATGACTGTATTAAAACTAAAAATATGATAGTTTTTTGTTGTTATTTTGGAATAAAAAACCCATTTCAAAATTCTCTCTAAAATATATTTATTTATGTCTTTTTTAAATAAATATAAACTAGAGCGAAAAGAAATCGTTCTGTATTTGTTGTTGTCGAGTGCAGGTCGTTTATCAACTATGAATAAACCATTTATCAGCAGCTTGCTAAGTAGGAGACAACTCGTTCCATGAGATGAAAGCCTCGACAGATCTCTGCACTAACCGACACGTCGTTTCGTAATTTCCGTTTTGAATCTCGGAAAGTAGAGTGAAAAAGGAGAACCCGAAGTAGCCACTGTGTTGAGTTACATAAGCCCTTTTACCAGAGTGAAGAATCAGTCATCCCTAATTACTAATTTTATTGGAAATTGAATTGCAGATTTCTTCTAATTTTCCAATCTCAGCTGCTGTGCAGGAAGGCTCCAATCTCTCTCTCTAGTTGTAAACTACAGGAATTGAGAAAGCAAAAAGAAGAATCGAGGAGGAGAAATGTCGGTGCAGGAATACCTAGATAAGCACATGCTCTCTCGTAAAATCGAAGACGCCGTCAATGCGGCCGTCAGGGCCAAAACTCCCGATCCTGTTCTCTTCATAGTAAATCTCTCGCATTTTCTTTTTCTCTTTCCC
>NW_011499890.1:976360-979436 GCF_000495115.2 Populus euphratica | reverse complement strand
TTTCCCTGCAACCAAACAGGCAGGCAGACTATTGGATTCTGATTTATTTATTATTTTGGCTAATTGTTGTTTGAGTTATTGCAGTCAAATCACATGAGAAAAGTGGTTCCGTCAGTGATAACGAAAATAAAAGGGAGGCAGATCCTGGATAGCAGAGGGATTCCTACTGTTGAAGTTGACTTGTTCACCAACAAAGGCAGCTTCCGTGCATCTGTTCCTAGCGGTCATGTTACTGGCATGTGAGCAATTTTTATTATTTTTTCCCTTCAATTTCTTATCAATTTCTTGAGCCTAGCCTAGCCGCTTCATTGTAATTAATTCGTCAAGGCTCTCATTTTTCTTAAAAAGGTTAGAGAACAATTTGTCAACAATTTGTCCGATAGGTTCATTCTGTTATCCTGTTTCAAGCCCGTGCTGTAAATTTGAATTGTGTGATAAGACCAACCTAGAATCTTTTCAAGTCTCGTGTAGTAGTAAGTGATTATGATTAATGGTCTCTCCTAGGTATGAAGCTGTTGAACTGAGAGATGGGGACAAAGGAATGTATCTCGGAAACAGTGTGACTAGAGCTGTTAAGAACATTAATGAGAAGATATCTGAAACACTGATTGGCATGGACCCGACACTTCAGTCTCAAATTGATCAGGCTATGATAGACTTGGACAAAACAGAAAAAAAGGTAATGCTTTCTTTTCTTTGCCGTCTTTGATTATCAGATGCCCACTCCAGTTCTCTGTACTTGTTACTGGTTCACTGTCCATAAAACAGAAAAGAAGGCTTCATTTGATATGATTGCTGATGTAGTTCTTAGATTGCTAACATGTTACGAGGCATCCTGTTTATTACTGTAAGTCAACTGCAGGGTCAACTTGGAGCAAATGCTATGTTAGCTGTGTCAATTGCTGCATGCAAAGCTGGAGCCGCTGAAAAGGAGGCATGAGTGATACCTTTTACTTTAGATTTTTAATAAAATTAATGTACTGCTTAGATCATAATTTTGTGCGCTTCTTTGAATATTTTGATGTGGAAATACCAGATTCCACTTTACAAACACATTTCTGATCTTTCCGGCAAAACCAACCCGACTCTTCCTGTCCCAGCTTTCACTGTCATAAGTGGTGGAAAACATGCAGGGAACAATCTAGCCATTCAGGTATGGCCAATTTATGTTTAATTTTACATGCAAACTTTATAAGCTGTTTGGAAAAATCTTCACTTGATAATGATCAAAAGTGCATTGCATTTTTTGAACAGGTTACTTTTTTTATCATTTAGCAATTTTAAGTGAAATTTTTTTCATTCTCAGAGAAAAAGGTGATTTTTTAAATAGTGAATTGGCTTGAAAGTCCATGCAATGCTACTTGATTAGGCTTGGACATCAGAAAACAGGGAGGTAGTGACTGTGTGCTTGCTTATTTTTCTTCTGTTATTGGGAAGGACGTTGTAGGATGTGAATGAGTTTTTCCTTAAGAAACATAATTCAGGAACAGGGAGATCATAGCTTTTGATAGTGGAAACAGTCTGCTAAGAATTACAGTACATTAAGAGTTAGTTGAACGGATTCTGATAATTTGCTACGCATTTTGAATTCTAATAGAATCCTTTTATACGAACATCCATTGACCTGAGTGGGGATAGTTCTGAAACATGAAGCAGTTCTCTATGTATTGGGATAATGTGAAAAGATTTGAGAGTTTATGAATTCACAAGTTATTATTGCAACATCATTGGTATTCACAAGTCTCATTCATTTTGAAGAAGAGATATGGCTTGTTTTACTGGTAGGTATTTGATTCTAATATTATGAAGTGACGCAGTTCTAATATGAAAGTTGAATCAATACTTCATCTATAACTCTTCTTTTTGATTTTTTTTGTTGTGTCCTAGAACTTCAATTCACTCACTCATTGCAAAAATCAAATTTGACTTGAACAGGAAATCATGATTCTTCCAATTGGAGCCAGCAGATTTGAGGAGGCACTACAAATGGGTTCTGAAACATACCATCATCTAAAGGTGATTTTATTTATTAGAACTAACTTCTGGGATTGTAACTTTCAATGTACCAGTTGCTTCTTTCTCATGGTCTTTCTGCCTGGCTTTATTTTCAGATACTGTGTTTTTTTAATCCAAGTACATCTTATGTTCATCAGCCTTGAACCCTTGACCCTAAAAAAGTGTTAATGGTCACATGAGTTAGAGTAACCAACAAACAAGTTACTTCTGTAAGCTATACATGCAAGGGGTCTATAAACATATAAAAATATCCATGTGTAAACAGATAACATCTGTCCAGATTCAGAAGGTGCAGCATTTGCCAGATTGTAGGTTGGGGAAGTTAATGAAGATTCATGCATAGCTCCAGTATCCACCCTAATGGAGATGATTTGATATTTTTCTCTTAACCAAGTACGAGTCTGATAATTATATGCTTGGCTAAAGAGAGAATGCCTTTAGTGTTTATGGGGCAAAAGACTTCTCATTTTCCTTTTCTTTTTACATTGGCTGTTTACTTTATTTGACGTGGTCTATCTCTGGAATTACATGCTTGGCTAAAGGAAGGTCGGTGTGGGGTAATACATGGTGTCTCATTTTCTAGTTGTCAAGGATGCCTTTGGTGTTTATGGAGCAAAAGACTTCTCATTTTCCTTTTCTTTTTACATTGGCTGTTTACTTTATTTGACGTGGTCTATCTCTGGAATTACATGCTTGGCTGAAGGAAGGTCGGTGTGGGGTAATACATGGTGTCTCATTTTCTCGTTGTCAATTATCCCATTATTATTTATGGAGCCAAAGGCTACTCATTTTCTTTTTCTTTTTAAATTAGCTGTTTCCTTTACTTGATGTGGTCTCTCTCTGGTCTTGAAATTAATATGAGTAGAAGTGAGGGAGACTAAACATTTACTGTTATTAAAAAAAAAAAACTTATTTAATCTCAGTAATGAACTTGAAGCTTTCTTCTGGCATGAAACTTGGTAGATGCCTTTGAGCCTACCAAAATATGTTTTATGTGATTTTCATTTTATTACATGATGGAATCAATATGAAGTATTGGATCACTTAGATTCTATTCCTG
>NW_011499890.1:927062-976336 GCF_000495115.2 Populus euphratica | reverse complement strand
CCTGCTGTCTTAGTTGTTCGTGCTATAAGTGTTTTTGCTGATCTAGCAATCTTGCAACTGTTAATGAGAATGTACATTGCCTCCACTCACTCACTGATTGCAATTTCTGACATTAAATAGAACAGGCTGTTATAAAAGAAAAATATGGTGAACAAGGATGCAATGTTGGTGAAGATGGTGGTTTTTCTCCAAACTTATCCAGGCAAGTTTTTCTTATTTGATGCTTGATAATCCTGTCTTTGAAAATGTTGTGACAACTCCCAGTCTGCAAATCAGCCTCTGAAAATAAATTTCTGAGAATAAGAATGATTGGAAAAAGAAAATAGATCAAGGAAAAGTACAGTGCATGCGTAAATCATAAAAAGCTACCATATCTTTTCTCCAGGATAGTTACAATCTGCTGTCTGCCCCCCTAAAGGAGAGCAATGTATGTTCAAAACTCATATGGGGTTCTTATTTGATTATATCCATTGGCAGTGTTCAAGAAGGATTGAATCTTGTTAAAGAGGCTATCAGCAGAACAGGGTACAGTGAGAAAATTAAGATGGCCATTGATGTCGCTGCTACCACCTTTTGCATAGGTAATCTGCTTTTTTCTGCACAATAGTCATATTATTATGGTATGTGACTTGTCATAAAGAAAATAAAGAAGTTAGTCAATGGTCAAGAACTGTTTTTGAGATCATGGTCCTGTGCGTAGTTAGAGAAATTTCTGGGGAAATGTTAACTCTTCTACTGTATTATGCGGCCTATCTACGGGTTCTGCCTCATTTCTAACTTATGGCCCGGAAACCGAGGATTTTCTTTTGTGTACGGGGACTGCTTGCTTTCAACAACTGATCCTGTCTTTTCGCTTCGACCCAATGTAGGTACCAAGTATGATTTGGACTACAAATTCCAAAATAAATCTGGGCAGAATTTCAAGTCAGGAGATGATATGATTAAGATGTACGAAGAACTATGTGCTGGTATATATATGGATGCATTCTAAGACTTCTTTGCTGCCATAAATTTTTCAATATTTGATGTGTACTTTTCTTGGGCCTCAGCGTACCCAATTGTTTCGATTGAAGATCCATTTGATAAGGAGGATTGGGAACATGTCAAGCGTTTCTCTGACCTTGGACTTTGTCAGGTATGTTCATTAAATTTGGGTTTATCTTTTGTTTACATACATACGAGGAGCTGTAAAAGGATTTGTTCTCAGGTTGTAGGGGATAACTTATTGATGTCAAATCACAAACGTATTGAAAGAGCAATACATGAGTCCAGTTGCACTGCACTTCTTCTCAAGGTATATAGTTAGCATCAGATGAATTCTTCTTGATAAATTTTTGCTTAGCCTTTTCTTTTTCTTGAATTGTTTTTCTAATGTTAATAATGGTGGATTTCTGTATTGCATCACATAAAAAACCTTCAATGAAGATTAGGCAATTGATCCAGCATGCTACATTTATTGCAAAGTAGAATATATTTTTCCAATATCACATGTATGTGATATTTATACGTGATATTATGGTGATCTGTCAGTGGCTTTGGCATATTTTATAATCTAATTACCATGGCTTAAATTAGGTAAATCAGATTGGGACAGTAACAGAAGCCCTTGAAGTGGTGAAGCTGGCAAAGGATGCCCACTGGGGTGTGGTGGTATCTCATAGAAGTGGAGAAACAGAAGATTCTTTTATAGCTGATTTATCTGTTGGCCTTGCCATGGGTCAGATCAAAACAGGCGCTCCTTGCAGGGGAGAGCGACTAGCAAAATACAACCAGGTTCACTTTCTTTATTGTTACCCAGTTTTTCTTGTGTTTGTGCTGGGTGGGTGGGGATGAGAGAGAGCCTGATTGCTAGCTAGTGCTCCTATAAGTATGAAGAAATGAAAAACTTTTACCATGAACCTCCATGCCTGTAAGATTGATAGTGACTACCATTATGATCCTTGGGCAAGACAAACTTCAAGTTTGGGAAGAGTAGGAAGAAAGGAATAACTCCTAACCATTCTAGTGAAAGCTTTATTCACTATCGTGGTAACAGATTTTCCTGTTGTTCTTTCTTTTTTTGTATCTTCATGCTAATGAACAATGCTACTAGTTTTTTTTTATATCATTATTTTTTTTAAGTTGTTAATCTTTCATACCCTTTTATTAAATCTAGTCTCCAAGAAGAAAATCACAGACCTATTTATCTGTTAATGATATGCATGAACTTCCCTTCATTGCAATCATATGTGATAAGAAACTGAGACTTTTTTTATTAATCTGTAAAGGCTTACAAGTTGAATGGCTATCAAGGTTGATATGAACCTAATATACATAACTTTCTTGCAGTTGCTTCGGATTGAGGAAGAACTGGGTGATCAAGCAGTTTATGCAGGTGAAGATTGGAGAGCAACCTGATCAGTCCTTCAAAGCTTTTCATCCTGCAGTCCTTTATGATCTAAGTTTGAGGCATCAAAAGTAAAACTCCCTTTGTATTGAGCAAGTGGCATTCTGGAGCAATGTTGTAAGTCTTTCTTTTGGCTTCGTGTGAGTGTGCCCCCACCCTATTTTTTTGGAGAACATGAAGGTGCTTTCAGAAAACTTAGTTGAGTCAGCCAAAGTTCTGTTACAGACCTTGTTTTTAGGTAACTGTAAAGGGAAAATTCATTCCTGATCTGTAGTGCAAAATCCCTTTATCTTTTTAGTTCTTTAGCTACTGTTTGTGTGTTACGGATTATGCAGATCTTAAAGCTTTTCAATCCTTTGACTTGTTCCAGTTCATTTCCTACCATTGGTAACCTAAATGGCTTTTGTGGCTAGCATGTCCTCATGTGCGTTTCCATTATCTTCTGCTGTATGTTTTGATCCGATACCAGTAGCCAGGAAATTTATGGTTGGCGCTCAAAAGTTTGGGAAAAAATTGTGTTAGCTTCTTTATGATGTTTTGAGTGCGATATGGTGGCATGCTGCTAAAAACTCGATATCATCTGAAAGAAAGAAACTAATGGATCATTGTTAGGAGGGAAACAGCCCCTATTGCATTTAACATGTGAACCGAAACGACACTGGAACCTTTTTTTTATTATTATTATTGATTGATTGCCATTTCCGTGAGAATATATAAACTTGCTTGCTCCATGAAGTGAAAGACAACGATGTGCGTTTTGTTAAATACAGTACTTGCTTTGATCGACCAATTGACACCTTACGTTTGCTAGATTTTTTATTTTATGATCCTTAAACCTCTAATTCTTTGGCTTTGTACACTCCACGCGTCTGAAAAAGACAGACCTTCAATCTTATAATGGTCAGGGAACGAGGAAATGTTGAATCGTAAGATCCAGCAAATATCAACGGAACCGCTAATGAGATCCTCGAAGAAGTGCCAGAGCCAGCTCCGCTGCCCATCCACTTGGCTTTTTTATTTTTGTGCCGGGGTGGTGGTGGGGGTGGTGTTGGTGAAATCTCATGATTCTCCTAAATCTAATATACATGGAATTTTTATTTTATTAAAATAAGAAAAGAAATTAGTTTTGATGGCAAAACCAACCTAAAAATATAAAATGATTCTAAGAAAAATAATTACTGTAAATTAAGAGAACCTAACTAAAACCAACTCGGAAATCGATCAATGACAGAAAAGTTGCAGAAATAAGCATTAGTTCTGATTATATGTATAAATTTTCAAAAAATTATCTCCAAAAGGGTAGAGCTAGCCATGCAAGCTATAGCCATGAAATCTCAAAAATCATAAATATCACATTCTTTTTATTCAACCATTCATAATTTAGATCGTAAAGAAAGCAAATTCCATTCATTTAAAATGATTAAATAGAGAGAGAGCAAAATTTCCGGATCACCATACATATTACAAATCAAGTGCCAGCCCAACCCTGAAGCTGAAAAGGGTTTCTCAAGTCTAACCCCTTGACACTAGCCCTAGCCCTGGGTGGACAAAAGTACACAAAACGACAATATAATAACCCGTTACTCTCATAGCGAAACCTGAGAACATTTTTCTAGCGGATTCAGGACCATTTTTATTTTTCAGGAAAATAAACATTATCTTTAATATTTATTTCTTATTTAATTTATGAATACTTATATTAACTCTAGTTTAAGAAATCAAATATTATCTTTATTAATATTGGGTTTTTTTTTTCAAAAATTTCCGTACCTGGATATCCTAAATAATCTCTCATAATTCTTATTAAATCTCAAAATATTAAAGTCTACTAAATACCAGATGGACTAGTCTTTGGAAAGGAAAAATATTATTATAAATAATTTAGAGTTGGTTTAGGAATTTCTAAACTAAATGAAAAAAAAAAATTATTAAGAACAATATCTAATTTTATAAAATGAATTAATTATACAATGGAATTAATATAGAGATTTCTAAATTAATTAAGAAAAATAAAATTACTAAATACAATATTTAATTTCCTAAAAAATCTCCTGCATCACTAACTTTTTCAGCCAACCAAACAAAACAGAAAAGGAAACCTTTCTCCAACTTTGACTCCTCAAAAACTTCAAAGCCTTCTTACAATCAATCTTCAACCCCTATATTTAAGAGAATTCATGTAAACCTGGTAATAAATCTTCTCTCTTGATTTACAAAAACCATTCCCACTTTCTCTCCAACCAAACAGAATTTTCGTTTCTCTATCACATTACCTCTCCTCTAGCTATATCTTCAGTCTTCCTTTTCTTCGTATTTTCTCCATGTTTATTTCGTTCAAACCATGAACAAGGTCCATGAAAACAAAAATAGATAGCCCAACTCGTTTTTTCAGAGTTTTTCCTCCTACCCTTTTATCAATTTCTAAGAAGTAACCCCCAAACAATGAGTCGTCTATTTAGCCTCGGGCTGATTGCATCATGGTACTCCTCAAATATAGGAGTTTTGCTATTAAACAAATATTTACTTAGCAACTATGGATTCAAGTACCCCATATTTCTCACTCTGTGTCATATGATGGCATGTTCAATGTTTAGTTATATTGCAATTTCGTGGCTCAAGATTGTGCCTTTGCAGACCATGAGGTCAAAATCACAGTTTTTGAAGATCTCTGCTCTTGGGATCATTTTTTGTTCCTCTGTGGTGGCTGGAAATATATCTCTTCGATATCTTCCAGTATCGTTTAATCAGGCTATTGGGGCCACCACCCCATTTTTCACTGCAGTGTTTGCATATTTGATGACACTTGGAAGGGAAGGTTGGCTTACTTATGTTTCTCTCGTTCCTGTTGTTGCTGGTTGTGTCATTGCTAGTGGGGTGAGAACTTTTTTCTTCTTTCTTATATTTTTGTTGTTTTGGTGTATGATCGCTCGGAATGGATCCAAAGGATCCATATAGCCGATCCCAGCAAGCTTGGGATCGAGGCTTGGTTGTTTTTGTTGTTGTATATTTTTGCTTTTTGCTCATACAGTTGGTTCTCTTGTTAATAATTTTTTAACAACTTATTGCTTAAAGATAGCCGTTTGAATGTTTTTGGTAGAACTTCTTAGGTGTCATTGTCATTGAGATCGTTGTTGGTTATTGAAAATTGTTGGATTCTTACAATGGAAAGAGCAAGCTGGTGGCATTGCATGTTGCAACGAGTTTAATTCAATCTCTTGCAGAGGTTCTATACCGCGCTGAATTTGACAATTACTGTTTATGTTACTTCTCTTTAGGTGTTAATCTTTAGCTATAATGCTACTAGAACAGGTTTTTGAGGAACCTCTTTGATTGTTTTAGATAATTCTTTGATGTGTTAATTCTCTATTTTTCCTTTGCTGATGAAAAAATCATTAACAGATTCGATCTCATTTGTTTTTCTCATTACTTGACTGAAGGGGGAGCCGAGTTTTAATCTTTTCGGGTTTTTAATGTGTATCGGTGCTACGGCGGCACGTGCACTCAAGACTGTGGTTCAAGGGATTTTGCTATCCTCTGAAGGGTAATGAATGCCTCTGCATTTTGCAACTCAAAATTTGAACCTGCTCTCTATGTTCTTGTTCTAATATCAGGGTTTGAATGGACAAGATTTGATAATCTCACTGTGTTACCAGGGAAAGACTCCATTCTATGAACCTCTTGATGTATATGGCTCCGGTAGCAGTTGCAGTCCTTGTTCCTGCTGCTTATTTTATGGAGGGAGATGTGGTTGGAATCACAATTTCCCTAGCAAGGGATGATAAGAAATTCATATTCTATCTGATCTTCAATTCTTCTCTAGCATATCTTGTGAACTTGACCAACTTCTTGGTCACTAAACATACCAGTGCTTTGACACTCCAGGTATCTTCGGCGACTCTTCCTTGCCTGCCCTCTTAATAATGTTATACTTTTTATAAGTTGGGCATCTGACTTCTGATATAACCATTCCTTTACTCTATACAAATACATTGTTTCAAAAACTTGTAATCGCGGTATCCATCATCTAGCACGTTATCAAATTGAGACCCTCGTGTGCAGTAGGGTTTGCTCCTAATGAACCATGACCATTTAGGACTGTCCAAGCTAGGTTTCATTTTGAAATGGCCTCTGCAAAATCTGCAGTTGCACTGCATCTATTATCACAAGTTTTAATCTGGCGGACTGCAAATATCCAGCCTTTGTGGTGTTCCTCACAAGTCACCACACATCAATGACCCTTTTCTATATCAAAGCTTTGCTTGTCATGTACATTGAAGAATCAATCTTTTTCCTTGATAGAGTTTGGGGCATTAGTTGTGATTTTATTTGCATTATTCAGGGTAATCTCTAAATTCAGATTAAGATTCATGAGCTGTCTTTCTAGGTCCTGGGAAATGCAAAGGGAGCTGTTGCAGTGGTTATTTCAATTTTGATATTCCGGAATCCTGTTTCGGTGACTGGGATCTTTGGATACAGCATCACTGTGGCTGGGGTTGTTCTCTACAATGAAGCCAAGAAAAGGAGCAGGAACGATTGACACATCATGCAGTGCGTTCAAATATCGATTCTATCTATTTTATGATAATTTATTTATCAGCACGCAGCAGCAGCAAATTTTGTTGACCGAGATCGAAGCAAGTTTGTGCAGCAGATGCTATATCAAGAAGAGATACTCAGAGAAAGCAGAGACGCCCCTTCGGTGCAAGGTCATACCTTATCTGGGGAGTGGCAGAAAATCTTGATTGATCTTATTTTTCTATTTTTTGGTAAAAAATTATGATTATTTTTTCAGTTTCCTGGTCAACAGCAGCACCATTTGCAGTTCTCTGCTCATTTGGTGTGAGACTTCATCTTCACGGTGACAAACTTCAAACAGATAACAAGCTATTTTTTTATGTATCCCAGGAAATCGAAACCACAGGACTCCCATCCTCAATGTCATGGTATCGAGGCATCTTAAAAATAGAAGAAACATAAAACAGTTCTTTCCGAGGCACAAAGACGAACAGACCAATAAAAAACCTCCAAGGGAAAATGTTGAGTCCTGCTTATCACGTACATCTTAAAATCTCAGCAGTCATCATTAAAGGAAGCTAAAAAGAAAAATAATAACTACAGAGGGACTGGCTTCCTGCATGAAAGCCACTGAAGGAAATGATAAGCATCCTGAAAACGATTTCCGAATTTACAAAAGTGATTTAGGTAAAGGAGATAAATAATAGTTAAGCTCCGGGTTCAGGCTCATCCTCTTCCATCTTGGGAGCCAGGTAGAATCTGACATAGCCCATTTCAGCAATCTTGTACTCAACCACAACAGGCAGGTCTGGAGACATGCTGATTGTAACCGTGTTTGACAGTGGGGTTGCCTTGGTGAAGGAGTTCATGTACCTCAGTGCAAATGTCATCGACACTGGCTCATTCATCTCAATGACTGTTGCATCTTCTGGCTGTAAAATCACAACCCACCTTTAAGCAAATCCATGAAATGATATTGTTGCAATGCATACAAGACAGAACAGAATAGAGTGTGCTGAACAAATATCCCAGTGATATCTGTACTGATAAGTGATGACATACCTTGTCGACAGTGGTATTCTGCCTCAGGACGATATTTGCAGTTCCAATATCACCTCTTGTGGAAAACTTAACACCCTCCTTTGTCACAGAGATCACAACTACATTCACATACCAGAACCATCATGTTTTCATAACAATACACGAATAAAGCAAAACAAGCACGTAGACATAATGAGAAAACCTTTTTAACAGTACCTGTATCACCAATGCTAGCAAGGTCTTTACAAATCCTAGCAAACTCAGCTGAAGGCATCTTAACAATAGCATGGTATTCTGCCTCTGGAATTCCAAGGTGCTCACTATCAATGTCCATCAGCTTCATCTCAAAATCAGCAATTTTGTCCTGTGCTGTTGTTCATTGCAAAAAGAGAAACAAAAAACAAACAAATCAGTCAAAATTAACAGCAAACAATTACAATGGTTTATTTATACTATGTCCAAACACAATAAAGAATAGTTGCTCATATTTTGAAATTGAATGAAATAAAGCTGTGAAAGCTACAGCAGATGGAGCCCAAGCACCCGATAGAACCTCATATAAAAACAAATGCTCAAAACCCAACTATATTCTTCAAATATTTTAGAAATCTAGGCCAAAATAAATTTAATTTTATATTTAAAATGCAATTTTATCTTATTTCCTTGGCGGATAAACCAAGCAAAAGCATAATCAAACACCTATCAATTAAGACCTTAATTTAAAAATCAAATTTCTGAAGATATTCAAAATTAGTTTTCCATTCACGCACCGTCATTTTTCCAGCAACCGGACAGATCATGTTCTTTTAACAATAGCATATAATAATCAAGTAATATCAAAGAATTATACAAAAAATCCCCTGAACCAAAAAGCCCTGGCCCATCGAAAGTAAACCTAAAAAGGCAATTAAACCCTAACTCCCCAAAAAAGTCCACCGCAAAATCAAATCCGAATCAAAGAAAAAGAAGATAACTTACTGGGACTTTCAAACATGAAAGTGACAGTATCACTCCCATCGTCGCCTTTGATGGTGATGATGTCATCATTACCAGCGCACTTTAACATCTTAGACATGTTACCGAGATTCATGCCCATTGACGTGTTACGGTCGCAGCGGTAGTGCTCAAAACCCTCCGATTTGAGGAGTAAAGCCACCAGGGCAACGTGGCTGGAATCCATGGACTGGAGAGAGAACCCAGAGGACGAGAAGTCAAAATTTGCATCGTTGACCAGATCCTTGATGGACTCTAAGACCTTCTTAAGAAGAGATCCCTGTACCAGCCTCAGCTCCAACATCTTTCCTTCCTGGTGCAATTTAGGGTTAGGGTTAGGGTTTGTACTGCGAGAGAGAAGGGGAGAGAGAGGGAAAATGAGAGGGAATTTGAAGGGGAGTGAGGGGTTTTTAAATTAAAATGGTAGGGAAGGGAGTGTTGGCGGGGCTTTTGGATATGGGGCAGCATAATTCCCGCCACGGAATATTTATTGGGAAATGAGAAGGTGCAGAAGCCCAGTACTGTTTCCACGTAGGCCCATTAGACAGAGGGAGATATCACAATAAAGCTATAGATAACTTGAAATTTTACATGATATTCACTCCACGGGTAACACGAGTGACCCGACCATGAAATTATATATATATATGTATGTATTCTCATGTGGATGGAGATTTATTAATTTTTATGTTTTAAATTTTTAGGATGTGATTTTATAAGATTTCCAGTAATGATGTTTAAGTGCGGTCAACATTGGTCAATTAATTAAATAACTAATTTTTTAAATTTCAAAATAAGAATGACTAATCTAAGCATTGGTCAATCAATTAAACAATAATGATTTTTTTATTATTAAAAGATGGTTATTTGAACAGGGAAGAAATTGAAATAAATCTCCTGATAAAATAAAATTCAAGTGGGAAAAAATGAATTTACTTATACAAAAAAAAGGTCATTGTTTTTATTTTATTCTATAAAATCATGGTTTTCCAAATAAAAATATATTATAATTTGTAAAGCAAGTTTAAACTAAAAATAAAAAAAATTTCTATTAATTTTATGAGACTCTATTAAAAATAAATTAATAATTAACTCAAGGAAATAATATAAAAATTAATAAAATATAAAATATATATTTTATTCTCATTGACTGCAATTTTTTTTAAGACCTTGTATATATTAGTTCATATATATATATATAATATAATATAATATAACTATAAAAAATTAAATATTATCTTAAAAGGCATAGTATAATAATGTCTTAAATATTATTTTACTTATCTATATAAATATACATTTATTTTAAACTTTTTTCTTAAAAAAAAAAGAGGGCTTAGAGAATATAGTCCAAGCGTGTGCCTAGGCCTTCAATTCCAAACTCGTGAGCTTGGGCTCTAGAACCCACGTCAAATACAATTTTTTGTTTTGTTCAAGTTTGCAGACAATGCATTTTTAGTCCAGGCAAGGAACGCGTTATTTGCCTGAAACAAATTCCGATCACCGCCCTGAAACAAACTCCGATCATGTTCGGTGACTGAAAAGTGAGCCTAACTTTTTAAAACCACAAACATGAAAAAACACAAGATATATCTTTAAAACCCTATTTATAACCATAAAATATATTATGATCGGCAGTTATATAAATTATATGTTGCCTAATAGTTTTAATTGTTGAATTATAAAAGTTTTTTAATATAATACTAAAGTTTTAATAATAAAATAATCATGAGTTCATGTAGTTTTCACATCAAGAAATGCTATTATAAATCCTGAGCTAGCCAATCATGATCAAGTGATAATCATGGTCTTTATACTCATAAGTTGCACTTGCCTTATATTTTAGTTTTTATTGTCATGGCAATATAATTGCTTAGTGATACTCTGATCTCTTTATACAAATGCCGACAATTTTGCTAATTCTAGGGTTCATGGACAATGTTTTTACTCGTGTCCTACCTGGTCTTAGTGCGGGTTTTTAGCAGTGTGTGTCTTGGTTTTCCCATTGATGTAGCAAGTGTCCTTCATGCACTTGCTTTCAATTCTGGCAAACAAGCAAACATTTGGCATCTATCAATCTGTCATGTCTTCACTGTCCATAGCCGTAACTGAAAAACTTAATTAACGATTCTTTGATGCGGAATAAATATGTTTATAATAGAATCGTAAGTTTTAATAATAAGGAAACAATACCTCCAGCTATTGATGTTTCTCATGTATTTGCTGCTCTCTTTATATATATATTTGGCACTTCCAAACTCTACTCACTCTATATAAATGGTGTAAAACTTAAGGGAATTAAGAAAGTGAGTATGAGACCAAATAACATTATTTATAGTCAAACTCATTTTAAAAAAGTGGATTCCAGGAACTGGCTCCATTCCCAGTGGTATGAAATCTGAAGTTGCTTCCATATTCCAGCAGAACAAAACATACTTGGAGTCTAATGTCAAAGCTTTTAAAATTAAAGAAAACTACGTACTTGTTTAACTTAAACTTGAAAAGGATATGCTGACTTAGATAAAAAAATAATGATAATAATAATAACAAGAGAGGAATTCTAGTAACTCAGGATTTAACAATTGACAATTCAAGTGACTGCATCACTTGATGTTCTTGCTTGGATTCACTTTTTTTTTATTAGGCGTGGGTTTTTGTTTCTCAAGCCTTTTCTATTACTAATAAGCCATCTTAACTGAAAAGCTCATTCTTGTTTATTGTGCTAATACAGGACAAGAAAATAGTCACAGGGCAAGCATCCTCTTGATTAACGATGAGTTTTGGGAGGTGGAAAGATACTAATCTTTGCTTGGAAATTGCCTCTTCTACAATTGGATAATTCTTTTCAAGGAGAATTAAGGTTTAATCTGCTCATGTTCTTTGCCACTTGGTTACAGAATAGAGATTTGTTTGCGTAATTATTCTGTATACATGCACACTAGATTTATCGGAAGCTATCATTCTTAGGGGGTAGAAATTGGCTTCTCCCTTTTCTCTGAAGGGAAGCTTCGTCTCACCGCCTATACGATAAATGCTCATTGCATGCTTTATTTGAAATCTCTGAGTCTCTGACGAGTCCCATATAACTGTACTCCCTAACACAAATAATTTTGAAAAGATTGAAACAGAGAGATCTAAATCAGACCAACTACTATCTATAGGCCGAAGTTGGAATCTCCATAAGATTACCAAAGGCACATTTTCACAGTACATACAACATCAGTGAACTGTTAACTCCTAATGACATTAACAGACTAGTAATGTCCTAGAACCTCTCGCAAATTTCCTTTGAATGCCAAGGGGCAACAAGCTACCTGGGAACTACGTAACATCCTAGACTTGCATATATCAGGAAGATGGAACTCATGCTCTGGGAAATAGGTAAACACTAGCCTTGATAACCAATCTGTTTCCAAGCTTGAATCCGGGGCTAACAGGGAATCCCACAACATGACCAGCTGGAATCCGACCATTAGAAAATTTCACAACACTCTCCATATATTGTGGATGAAACTCAGCTCCCCTACTTGCCTCGAATTGACTTGGTGCAGGGTCGAGTGAGAAGGCCAGCAAGTGAAGCAACCAAATGGCCTTGGCCAACCCCAAGAACTCTCGATAAAACTCACTCCTTGGATGGCTGCCAGTGAGTACTTGCTGGCGCTGCTCCAAGTTTCCGAACAAGGACTCCTCCATTTTCGGATGAACAATTTCCAGGTACTTCTTGGAGCAGAATTTTCCAAAATGACATGTTGGCAAGATTCCAAGAAGTTCAATGGGGTCCATGGCCTTCATATCACGATACTGAGCAAAGCAGTCACGGCGGAACTGGTCTGGGTTGAGAAGCGAGGAGAGGCTTCCATCCATGTAGAAGGTTTCATGGTCAAAGCCTTGGAAGACCTTGCGAGAAATGTAGGACTCCAGAGCATACTTGGCATGATGGCTTGCAATGGTGGAGGTGATAGCAGTGGTACTGGTAGTCAAATTGTCAGTGGTTGTGGTGGCAGCTTCAATAGAACGAACGGCTGCAGCAATGTCCCAGTGGGCAGCACGCATGAAGGTCAGGAGAAGTGACGTGAAGGACTTTGATGTCCTTTTCACTTGGCTCATCGTTAATTCAAATAGCTCTGGGGCTGGGGCTGCTGCAACTGTTACAAGCAATGAAGAAGGGTATAGTTTATAGATGCATTCCAACATGAAAAGAACAATGCTTTGATAAGGAAATAGTCCAATTACATTCCATTTGGTTGCTAAGAAAATGACTGAGCATTAATTAAAGTTGAAGCGTACAATCTCTAAGATTTGCGATTACTCTGGTTTCCAAGTTTACATAGAAGCTTAAAAGTTGTCTTCGACACTCGGTGTTATGCAGGTAAGCATTAAACTTCTCACATTTCTCTGTCAGTGTCTCAAATCTTTGAAAACAGTTCAAGCCGTGCTGGTTAATTATCGAATCTAGGAATCTAGTGTTACTGGTTGCTAAGAGTTTGCATTGGAGATCTGAAGACTCAAGTTTTCAACTGTGTTTGTTATATACAGAGTTACGAATACAAGTCCAGAATTTTTATTCAAAGGTAGACTAACATGTTATGAATGCATTTTGATACTAGCCTAAAAAAGTTCTTTGCCGGGGGATAGCAGACTAACCTTGAACACCAAGAGAGCAGCTAACTTTCCTCCTTGACTGGGACCTCCCCTTCTTTCCACTCCCATCACTGCTCAAGCTAGTAACACTCCTCAGCTTCTCCTTTAAATTCTCCACCTCCACCTCCCTCGCCTTCACTTCCTTCTTCAGATCTTCCACCGCAGCCTCATAAGGCGCCACAATCTCCCTCAACATCCCCACTCCATCACCACCAACACCAACACCTCTCCTCCTCCCTCCATCACTACCAACACTAACACGCCTCCTGAATCTCTCTCTCAAAAAAGTCAACCTCCTCAACTCCCCTACCACCACCACATCAGCCACCCTTAACCTCTCCGGGTCCCACGGGCTATGCGCCTCTTGTAAACTCCCATAAGCCCTCTTCATCACCGATACCGAATCAAACACCTCATTCATCAGCATCTCCATCTCCATCACTCTCTCCATTGGCACCACCATTCCGCTCTTAACATTAAAATCCCAATTACCATTAACTCTACCTCCCTTCTCTCTCATTTCCTCCTCCTCTTCGGACAACTCCTCGCATTCATCCGTTTCATATTCACACACTTCTTCACCATTTCCGGCAACATTATTTCCAGATTCCTGACGACCAGCGGCTAGTGGATGGAGCAAACAGGAAGCTGCTACTCGTTGGATTAGATCGGAGAAATTGGATGAGACTTTGCTTGCCATTTCTCCCTTCTTCTTTGGCTTTACCTCACAGTTCCTACCCCCCCTATAAGAAAAATCAATCAAAAGAGAGCAAGGGTAGTAGTTATTAAGAGGATGAATCTGTTACAAATTATCTGTCATTTGCCGAGGATAATAACAGCCTGCAGCCTGCAGGAGCACCACACCCTTTTAACATAACATCACACCTACTTAATAATAATAATTGGATACGGACATGCATTGCATTCAATAAGCAATGACCCCAATTAATGATGAGTTAAGCAGTACCATGTAATCAAGTAAAAGAAGATTTAAAATTACTGACCTGGGGTTATGGTTATGTCCAGATCGTGAAGCGGTCAACCTCGCTGGCTTCACATTAACGACTGGGTCTCTGTCTAATGGAAAGGAGTATAAGAAGTTAAGGTTGTTGTTGCTGATGTCCTCTGCTTCCAGCTGGCTGCTCTTCTTCTTCCTACGAACCCAAAATCTGCTACTGTTAGTGAAACTGCCTCACCTGACCTCAAGTGGCATCTTGAACAGGGCTTGCTAAGCTAGAGCCTGTGTGTGTAAATGGGGAATGGGCATCTAGGATGTGGAAACTGGTTATGTGTGTCATACACGTGTGAGATCATCAAGAATGTAGGGTTCAGATTGATAGACAAGATATTGTATCTTGTGCACTTTTTCCGTTCTTTGAAGCGGGGACGCTTGATTCTCGTTGCTATGGGTGGCACATGGATGGTGGATGCTGTCTTGGCCTGCGTGGTCCTTGACAGTGGTGGACTCAAGAACAAGTTACAATACCTTATGTTGACTCCGATTTGCAAATTCACTTGTTGTCTAGGTCCCTTAGGAGGGGGAAAAGGTACGGTAGTTGCCATCGTATTACTTATAATCAATCCACTTGTAATAAAGTTTGCAATTAAAAACAAAAAAACCAAGAAAATCTATAGTTTTCCCTTCTTTTATACATGGCAAACACGGCGTAGCAAAGGCTATTGGACTACAAATACAGGCCCTTACCACGTGAGACCCTGTCCCACAAAATTTACTACATCTCCAAGAAAGATGCTCAGAACTGCAGAGAAGTGTGATTGGCGAATTGCTCAAGCAAGGGCAAAAGGACAAGATTCCAGCAAAAGGAAATAAAATGATCTTTTCTTTAATAATGATCACTGCCAGTCTAGAATAGAAACATGGAGTTTGTCTAAATCCCAACACATTGAGCTTCCAGCTCGAGAGCACCCTTGTAATGAATGCTCTTGGAAAAGCCAGGGGTTTAAAGCTTGAACCGTTATCGGTTATTTTGTAACCAAAAAAAAAGAAAACAGAGAGGCTTGAATGTGTAACTGATGGCTGATCATCAATCTTCATCAAATATCAAATAAATTGGTTTTATCAAGTGATAAATCCTATCCATTTAGGCATCTGCGAAACTCAGTGCACGTTACAAGACAGAATAGCTAAAGTTAGTGGGGAACCGGGCAAGTTTAAGAAATGGAGGACATGGCAGATGTTTAGTTAGATCCTTATCAGAAACAGGCCTTCAGCCCCTGCCCAAGCGAACACGTCTTGCAAGCAGCTGACAGTAAAAACAACCAGGGCAAGAAATGTGTCGCGGTTATGCTCAAGCGAACAATTTCAGTGGCTATGAGCTACCAGGGCAAGAAATGTGTCGCGGTTATGTCCAATTTCAGTGGCTTGAGCTACCTGCCGATTACGTATGAGGAGAATTGCTTTGCTTACTCTCAAATATCATATGTATTCTTTTGTGCATGAATTAAGGGGAAAATAAAACCATGGAGGTAGCCAGCTCAAATTGGGATACCAAAAATAACTGGAATTTGCAAAGCATAAGCTTCAGAAAGTCATGCAGCTTGTTAAGTACTATATCATAGATTTAATCTTCCAGATAATAAATCAGTTACCTCAAGCCTAACAAATGAAACACTCTCCTAGGATAACAAGATCAACGAAGCTTCAGTTTGGTAAAAATGGAAAATCAGAAGCTGATTCATTTTATCTGTTCGGTTTAGGACACTGAAGTTTCAAAGCTAAAATATACGGCCATGAAACCAAAAGTCTTAGAGACACCCCACAGAAAACGAGGCAGAGCATAAGAGCCTAGAACTTCCCTTTGGAAGAGCTCCTAGACTGCATTTTTCCGCTGCAACTGGCAACTTTCAAACCATCTAAAGTGCTGCAATCTTCACGGAAATGCACCATGAAATACAACACATAGAAAGTAACTACAGAATCATTGCTTCTGCTAATAAATACAAGCTAGTCGTGAATAGAAGTGTAGTAGTTAAGCATGCATGCATGATCTGGATTATGTTAAAGTTATGGAGGTTATTACCTTGCACTGTCAGGACGCACGGAACAAAGGAAGATACCGGAGAACATGGTCTCTAACACTGGTGGGATCGGGTCGGATAGGATTAGATTTGCAAGTTAAGTGATTTGACTCAACGAGTACTGCAGACACCTCAAACGAACATAGGAGTTTATATAGAAAGTTTCCAACGGCATGTACCAAACTCATAAACAATACAAAAGGAAGCTGTTCGATTCGACAAGCTTCTGTTTGGATGTTTAGTCACCACTCACATGCAATTCACTGAACTTGGCAACACAGTTTTCGACCGGTTTGATTTTGATTGGAACCTAATCGTCAATCAACAAAGATTATCAAAGAAAAACTCATCATCAGGATAAATAATCACCAGTCATATCTAGTACTTGTAGAAATTAATCTGTAATATTATCACTTCTTGTTTAGTCTAGGAGTTCTTTCCTTCTTGCAGGGTGAGCAGACCATGATACGCATGCTTTGCCCACAAGTAAAAATATTAAAACGTCAAAAGAAGTACTGTTCTCCACTGATTTAATCTGTGCACAGAAACTAACATAGCATAGATGGTGAAACAATTTAATTCGTGGCCCTCTTGAGAGCTTTGCTGTGATTTGTGCTCTTTCTCCTGTAAGAATCCCAGCTAGCAGCGGACAGCAACTTCAAAATTATTTAGTGCTGCTCCACTATTTTTCAAATTACGACGCATGGAATTCATGTATATGGTAAAGACAAGGAGGGAGGGGGGACTTCCCATCAATTTTCTCTTAGCGAGTGTGTGATATTTTGTTTGCCATTATTTTTGCCAGGCCACTCCATTTTGGAGGAGGGTGTTTGGAGTGTGACTCTTCCGACACTGCGTGTCTTGAGTGAAAAGTATTGCTGGGCCGATCGATATTGCGTTTACAGCTAGCGTGATTTGTAATTGATTGCTTGACCATACATTTGATTTTTAGTTCTAAATGAATAATTCAAAAACTGTTGGGTATTTTTCAGAACATATCATGTTCAATTCGAAAGGTCAAGCAAGATTAGATGAATCATACACGAATTGTGGACAGCCTTTGAAGGAGACCTGCAAGCTTTGATACTAACTAGATTAAAGAGATCATACTCACAGTTATCTAAAAGCCTAAACTACTGTAAGTATCTAAGGTTATATTGTCTTGGATCCTTGTTTTCAGCAATCCTGTCCGTGTAAATTCGATCCTCTTTACTTAACTTCCAAGATCATAGTGAAAAAAATAGCTGAAGAAGGTGGTGAGTTATGGAGATTATACCTTACCACCGAAAGAGCTAAAAAAACAAGCAAGAAGTAATAATCACAGGATATTCAAATTAAATTAGTAGCATCCACTATTGAGTTTCACTTTAAAATCGCAATCCAATAATTCATAATTTCATTAAAGTTTTTTCTTGTTATTTATCAATTTTCATGCACACAAAAGGTGAAGACCAAAGTTTAACTCGGCCTAGTCCTATATATTCTTTTGCACGTGATTGGTCCTTGCATCATTAATATATTAAATGAAAAAAAGACATATATAATTATGATTAAAAAAATACTTATAAATGTAGTAGCGGTTATTTAAAAAAAACTATTTGAAAATATATCAATTTTCATGCACACAAAAGGTGAAGATCAAAGTTTAACTCGGCCTAGTCCTACACATTATTTTGCACGTAATTGGTCCTTGCGTTATTAATATATTAAATAAAAAAAACATATATAATTATGATTAAAAAAATATGTGTAAATATAATAGCCGTTATTTAAATAAATTTACTAGAAAATATATTAATTTTTACTTTTTAAAAATTAATTTTGATATAAATAATCAAAACAATCGGAAAATAAAAAAAAATTTGAAAATAATTTTAAAAGATTTATAATATGAGGTTATTGGAGGGTTTAATTGTTACGTGGGAATTTCATGATCACACTCTTGTAAAAGGAACTCAAGATAAAAAAAATTAAAGAAATTCGATTAGAAAAGGTCCCATTTCAGAAGTTGTTTATATATTAATTAGAGAAAGGAACATTAATTAAATAATTAATCAGAAATAGATCTTGTTTTGTAGGTAGGCGGGAACAATCTGCATAATTAATTTAATTGTTCGAGTTATGATTGATTAGTTAGTTAGTTAGTTAGTTAGGCAGCTAACATCGATGGATGGGGCACAGTTAGGAATGTGTTGGCTAGGCATGAGTATCCGTCATGGATTAACAGATTCCTATTTTAGGCTCTGCTATTAACATTAAGATTTTATAAATAATAATAATAATAATAATAATAATAATAAAACTAGAAGATGTGAGGAAATTAATGTTCACCTCCTCACAAACTCACATGTCACTGGTCACTTAAACAGTGATTTTTTTTAATTTAATTTTTCTTTCCATTTTAATCTTATACTTTAATATTAAGTTTACAATAGATAATTTATTTTAATTTGTTTTTTATGTAATTATTATAATTTTATAACTCGTTTCACATGTTTAGTAGGTTAACTTGAGTTATTTTTATTTTTATTTTTATTTTTATTTCAAATTTTAGTATTCGGTTGATTAAAAATTAAGTTTTATAGTTTATTTTATTTTTTTATAGGATTATTTTAGTCTTACGACTTAGATGACAAGTTTTGTATGTTAACCCATATTTATTCAAGTCATTTTTTTTTATTATATTCTTTAATATTGGGTTGATTGAGACTTGAACTTTACAATTTATTTTAATTTGTTTTTTATGAGATTATCTTGATCTTATGACCCGGGATGCAGGTTTGGCGAGTTAGCCGAGTTGATTCAAGTCTTTTTTTTTTTTGTCTTTTTTTCATTGATTTGTTTTCTTCAATTTCATCTTTCAACATAGAATTGGTTAGAAAATAAGCTTTATATTTTGTTTATATTTTTCTTATGAGGTTATCTCATTCTTATGACTTAAGTTATAAATTTAACAGATAAACCCAAGTTGTCTCATGTCGTCTTTTAAGCCTTCATTTTAATTGAATTTTTTTCTTCAACTAAATTCTTCAACAATGAGTAAAATGAGAATTGAATTTCATAATTTGTTTTGATTTATTTTCTATTAGGTTATTACCATCTCTTGATGCAGATTCTAAATTTTGCATGTTAACTCGAGTGACCTGAGTCAATCCAATATATTGTTATCTTGATATTTTTTTTAAATATCATCTTAAAATTTATTTTAGTCAACTTATATTTTTATCAATCATCTGAATTACTTTTAAATCTACTAAGTTAATTGGGCCATATCAAACTAATTCTCACATGATTTAAAGTTTTTTCTTTAATAGAAATTATTTTAACAACATCTAAATATTTTTTATGTTAAAAAAAAAGTCAATCCAACCATAGCATAGCAACCCATTGTGTACTATATTAAAACATGTGGGAAAAACTTTGTATATTTATTGTGAACACATACTTATTACATTGTGGACGACACTGTAGTATTTATAGGGAGTGTTGTCTTTATTGTGTTTAGTCAAAAATTATTATTGGAAGTGTTGTCTTTTCTATTTTTGTGCCAAAAATTGTTGGATCTAGCTCAAATCCAAATCGCTTTCAGAAGGATCCAAAGTAGTTTTGGATTCAACTCCATAATATAACCCAATAGCTTTAGGTCTGACCTCAACTGAACCCATTAGCGTTGGGTCTTGCTATTGGGTCTAGTTCCGCAATTACATCCAAGTTTACTAGGTCCGGCTCCGTAGCCAAACCCAATAACAGGACCCGACACTTTAATTTAACTTTTTTTTGCTCTTATTTAAATTTTTTCACACAATAAAGAGAAAATAAATTATGAGAGTTCTTTTTATATTATATAAAAGTTGGGTGATGAGAATTTTTTTTATTTGAGGTTGGGTTGAATTTTTTTATTAAAGCATATTTATTTTTTAGTTTCGAAAATGCTTTAAAAAAGTTTTGAGAATTTTTATTTTTTTAATTCAAATTAATTTTTTTAATATCTTTGTATTGTTTTGATATGATGTTATAAAAAAATCAATTTTAATTTATTTTCTCTTATTGGATTTTTTTCAAACGATAAAAAAAAGATAAATTGATGGTAGTTTTTTGATATTCTACAAAAATTAGATGATGATAATTTTTTCATTTGAATTTATATTGGATTTTCTTATTAAAACATGTTTGTCTTTACATTTAAAAAATATCAGCACACTAATAATGATAGCGAATGTAGTATATGCATAATCTATTTCAATAAAAACTAAAGAAATAAGAAGAAGAGAAAAAAAAGAAGAAAAGTTATCTCATCTATTAAAGAATTATGTTATCTTTAATGAACGAAAAAGAGGAATTTATTTAGTAATATTATTTTTGTAAAAAAAATCTTGGTAATTTTAGTATGTTTTCCTTAATTGTTTTAGATTAGACTAAATGATTTATATATTTTAATAAACTTTATGACTATTCAAAAAACAATTAAATAATAACATAAAAATTTTATATATACATATTCTTAATACATGTCTAACATATAATCGCAATAAATTTTTTAAAATAATAACATTTAAAAAAATTATAATTTTAATATTATTATATTAAAATTGATCAATGAATTTTTTATTTATATCATATACTTTATATATTTGTATTATATGAAAGAATTTTGTTAATAATAAAATCTATTAAAAAATAATTTATAAATATTATAATATAATATCATGTTGGTTAGGTAAAAGTATTTTAATTTTATAATATTAGTTTAGGAGATTCAAAGCTTTATTAATATTATATTCTATATAGAAGATATTGAGAACAAGTCAATGAGAAGCTAGTTGGTCAAACTACTAGTAATGGCACACCAATCAAGTAAACTGAATGTAAATAATGAGAATAGGAAGACGAGTTGACGATGATAATAAAGTGCAAGTAAAGTGACATGCAGGTGAAATTAAGATAGGCGTGATAGATCGGTGGATGGCTTCCTGTCGCATCCCGCCCTACCAGTCCCGTTGTAACAGTCCGAAATGAGATAAGGTTTCTAAGATATTTTTGTAAGAGGTAAGATATTTAACTTGTTGGTCCCAATATCTGTACGAAGTCAGGAAAATGGTTAGCAAAGCAAAAATATCTTTCTATCATCCATCCATCGACTTTCTGTCTTTATAAAATCCAACTAAATAGTGCTATAAGTCAGAAAAGAAGTGGGCTTCTTCATAGCTTTTGAAGAGAAGGAAAATTAGAGAGAGATTAAAGGGAGAGAGGAGAGGAATGGAGTTCTACAAGAGGCCTAACAGGAGTGATGTTCACGTGTCAGTCGAGGAAGAGGCAAAACAAGAGGAGGAAACAAGAGGATATTTCGAGGGAATAGCTCCTAAGCGTCACTCTAAGCCTCAACGCAGCGAGTATTCCATTCAATACGTTGATGCACTCACCACTAATGGCGATCAAAGCTTCAACCCAGAATATGTTGAGTTTCAACGTCTCGAAACTGATCCTCAGGTTAGTTTCTTGACCTTTCATTTACCATGCGAGCCCACGACGGTTCTTGATTATTCTTATGCATCTGAGAAACCCTTGAATGTGGATTTGTAGATTGATTTTTCTTTTTCTTTTTATAATTTTGAATGCAGAAAATAATTTCAAATGAAAGCAGCAAAGTGACTGAAGAATTTGTAGAGACAGAGTATTACCAGGATCTCAACTGTGTTGACAAGCAACACCACACGGTATTACCATTGCTATGCCTAGCTACATATTCTAGTCCAATTCTTTTATTTCTTTACTATTTTCATACATCTAAATAAAATTTTAGTTGTCCAATTTCCTACCTTTTGATGCCTTACTCATTTCAGTATCTTCTTTTAATTTGATCGTTTTAGATTAGCCTGGTGAAAGTTTCTTAATTTTTGGAAAAGGGAACAGTTACAAAGGGAAAAATAAAAGAGGGGGGTATATCATGGGAGTTTTCTTCATTTTGCAGACAGGAACAGGGTTCATCAAAACGGAGAACGAATATGGCAAGCGCTTCAGCCTAGCACCAGATTCCACAACCAGTTGCCATGCCTCTTGCAAAGGAAATCCAGCAACTAATGATTGGGTTCCAGCTGATGCTGATATGGTACATTTCATTACTTACAATTTACAATAATCTTTTTGTTTTATTTTTTAGGGTTTTGTTCTGCAAGAGTTTTTAGGTTGAGCTGACTCGACTCTGTGACTACATGTTCAGGTGATTTCCGCTTCAGACAAGCCCAAGAGGAGTGAGTCGAGTGACAATTGAAAAGAAGGGTGGCTGGACATGTTATCTTTGAATAAAGAGCTAGATCATGCATGTTTCTTTTCTTATTGTCGGTCCGTACCAAGTGTTGACTGTCGCAAATAAAGTCCCAAGACAACAATTGTTGCTTGAGTAAACGTAGCCCTTGGATTTGTTCTGGGAAAAAAACTGCAGCTTCTGCGCGTGTGATATGTGGATGGAAACTCGTTTCTGAAGAACATATTGTTTTCTTTATTATTATTATTATTATATGTTGAGCTTCGGAGGAAGCTCTGCCAGAATCCAAAAATTAAACAGCAGCCCTCACAAGAAGGTAATACAAGGACAAACAGGAACCATAACAGATACACAAGCTGTTGACAGAACAGATGAGTGAAAATGACAACAAGAAGTCTTGAGAGCCATTCAACATTCAGTGAGACTTTGGGCATTGAAAGAAGCAAGAAACCAAGTTCATCACATATTCAAATACAATCAGCCATGCAAGGCAACAATTCCTACTTCACAGAACAATCACTTGACACCACCTAAATGAAAATAATGTATCCATAGCTCAGGCTACCACATGCCAATGAGCTCAACTGGTACCATTCCCTTCTCCTTTCAAGAGGTCTTGAGATCGTACTGACGGCTACAACATGCTAGATATTGATAACCATAGATATACAATTTACTTAATAAGCATGCTAAATGATCATAACAGATACTGTTACGTAATACGTCTACAACATGCAGCCGGATGTTGCACGAGAATGAAGATGACAGACTCGTCTAGCTTTGCCTAATGGTAAAAATCATAGGATGAGGTAAGCCTTCTGGAGTAAAACTGACATTAGTGAAAAAATCTGCCAACGTTCAGCTTTATCAACATTGATCATTGGATAAATTAACTAGGGAATATAGTACAGACCACATGATAAAGCTGCCAAATATCAATAGAGAACCAGCTACTACAACATGCGCTAGTGGCTTAATTTACAGCAAAACAATTACAACACCCCTCCCATGCTCAGGGTAAGGCATGGATTCATCGAGCATTGACACAATTACACTCCCGTAACATACAAACTAGCTGCAAAAACTATGTCACGCTTTATGGCGTTCGAAGCAGATTCCATTTTCTTGTAGACTGCAGAATTACCCATGATAGCTGCAGCATTCTTAAATTCACGACATGTCTCGTCCAATCTGACAATTGTGCGCACTATCAGGCCTTCAGGAACATCAGTAAGTTCACATATATCAGCAAATGGAGTACCCTGTAAATGGAGAAGCTTACGAGGTCACTAACCATCCAGAACTAATGAAATGTTAAATTGATGTGTTTTAGTATAAGAAACCTTTGCCCACTCGTACACAACTTCAACTAAACCGAACTTAAGATTCTCATTGGCATACTCCTCAGGGTTTATTTGTATATTGTAATTTGATTGAAGCTCTCCAAGTCTTATTGCTGTGCTGTACAACCTGAAGTGAACAACCGTCTAGGATTAGATTGAAAACTGAAAAATGAAAAGAAAAGTAATGGGAAGAATAATAACAACGTTAGATTCCAGAGTTATAATCTAGGATCTAATAGGCACAACTGTAAAAGCATATAATCTTACACAGGCAACTTTTTGAATATGTTAATGGGGAAGCTATAATCCATTTTCACTAACTGCAATCAAGTCATCCGTCATATGAAAACAGAAAGCTAAATTATTGATTTGAATTCCTAATAGGATCCTGGCAACCTGCGGTTCACCGTTCATGTAGCATTACTGCAAAGCATCAAGCATGGTGCCCCATGACCACGATTCCAGTTTATCAGAATAACAGAACCATCTTAGATGGAAACCACAATTTTACATCTAGAAAATCTAGAGAAAAATCTACCGTGTAATAAGGAATCTAACCACTGGATCATGCAGATGTAAGGCAGGGCATTGACACAAGGATGGAGAATCACCTCTTTTTAGCTTGAGACAGCCTAGGAGTAAGTGAAGGCTCAGAAGTTTTCCTCTGCTGAAACACAAAAGCAGACATTATTGCCACCGCTTCTTCAGGTTCCAGATCATCAAGTTGATTCTCAAATAAACACTCGGTGCATATCAACTCCTCCCCTGAATTCATCTCACATGCAACACGGCCTTTAATTTGAACTACAAGGTCACCATCTATGCAACCAATTTCCTTGAGAACATATATCTGCAAATGCAGAGCTTAAAGATTTGAGGGTAGTGTGAAACCAACATGGCAGATAATTAACACAAGAACATTTTGCTGCTACATAGAACATCAAGGGGAAAAAAAGAGACATACCCGGCCCTGAAAGTCTGGCATCTGTTGGAGTGCTTCATCTGACATTTGGAATTGCAGGTTACTGACTTCTTCTTTATGCCTCTTTATCTCTTTTGCCAAGCTAATGTGCTCCTCCAATTTTATACACCCATGACACTTATTTGATGCCATCTTTTGTAGCAGGCTTGTCCATTTGTGGTAGTCTTCCACAAGATTCACATCTTTCAACTTCAGCTCTAAACAGTATCATCAATGGAAAAGTCATATTTAGCAAGTTGTGAAGTAAGACTAGCTTACCATCATAAAGAACATTGAAAAGGAGAAGTGCAAAAGGTGAATTTTCCACTTAGCATGTAGGATTAAGAACTATGCTAGAAAGAGAGCATCAGAATGACCATAACCACATATCAACATGCATAACAAGGGCTTGCACTGTCAACACAGGAATTGAAATCAACCAGCATGATTCATATATTATGATGCATAATTAAGGACCAGAGTCATTAAGGGCAAGAAGATAAACCACAAGCCATGAATCTCACTTAAAATACATAGTTAGATCTATAGGTAACAGATCAACACCCACCAGCAGCACCGCACACAAAAACCTTGATTCTTTCCCGAACATATTTCAAAAATAACAGGAAAGGAATTTAGGGCTTGAAGATTATGGGAAGGATCACTAAAGAAAGGTACCAGCAGGCCAATCTGCCAGAAGAGAAAGCTTCTTCATAGGAGATGATCTTAAAGAATCTAGGGTTCACTGTTTTCTGACGCACTTAGGTTAAGCCAGATTTTGAGACATAGATAATGCAATTGCAAGCCACATTTTCCAGTATCCAAAAAGGGGCCTGGCTGATCATAATGTCAACTTATATGGACTATTTGGCAAATTTTCCAGAATCCAATAAGGGGCTTGGCTCGTGACAATGTCAACTTATTTGGAGTATTGTCAAATTATTACAAATTCTGGAACTGATAAGAATGCTATTGTTTGTTCTTTCATGTTTTTCTTTCCTAATCATCAATGATAGTTAGCAACATTCTTGTACAGCATGTGTAAAGAAATAGACAAGATGTTACAAGTTATGCAGTTCATCTTCACCTGAAAGATTAAATATTATCTTCACAAAAAATGCCTTACCTTTCAGTGGATCTAGTGCAGGAGGATATTTATTTCCGTCACTTTTTGTTTCCAACAGCTGCTGAACTGTCTTAGAGAAAGCAGCATTGCTACCATCTTCGAGAAGCCGAACTTGGTCAATTGTTATTTTACGATTGCATATGCATAAGAATTCTTTGCTTTCAATTCCTCTAACTTCATAATTGATCCCGGCAGCAACACCTTGGTATGGTAGTTCTATCTTGATGGTGCCTGATCCCTTCCGATTAGTGAGAGAAGAGAAGTACTCTTCGTTAAAACTACGCTTTGATTTTGGCATCAGCATGTAACCTTGCTGGAAATCTGCACTTTTTTTATCTTGCAAGTTACTGCTTACTGATGGAGCATCAGGTTTCAGCACCAAAACTATATATTGCTTCATACTGGCTGATGTCACTTTCACTACGACTCCAAGTAAGTGATCCTGTGCCTGCAAGTGAACATGACAATGCCATAAATTCGCAACTGCAGCTACTCTATTAGAAACCATGTAAGCCTTCCCCAGTTTTAAAATTTCATACATTATGGAGTTCAACAAGGTTAGGCAACTAGAAGCACGACTCCCATGAGACAAACTTCAAATTTGACAGTACAAATAATCAGCACAAGTAAAACACGTGCATGGGAAGCACCTCTGTATTTCATTTCGTGTGGTTTTGATTAAAGTTTAAACTTAATTTTCTGCCATATAAAATTAAATAAAAAGAAAACAGGTCATTGCACTAGAAAATTGAAGTCATTCTGATTCCTCTTAGAGAAGAAACCTCATGGAAAGAACCACATTTACCAATAGCAGAAGAATACCGGTGCTTCAAAAGACAAGAACTACTATTTTCTCCAAAGATTGGGGGGGGCAGAAATAGGAAAGCGCTAGAGAGCACCAAGAACAAACAAAAAAAAATAACTTCTTACCGATAGTGATTTCACGACAACAACTCTTCCAGGTGTAAGAAATGTTTGGGCATGAGGGGACTGCATGACAGCATCTGATACCTGGTTGCCATATTTTTCAGCTTCTAAGTACAGGTCATAGTATTCTTCAATTGTTGGCTCACCTTTTATACATCTGTATTAAAATAGCCATGCATGATAAACTATAGGGAAAAAGATGTCACCATAAGAAAATCAAACTAGAAGCAGTGTAGCTTTCACTTTCTCACATGTATGAGATTATTGAAAGACCTTAGAACAAAAACAACCTGGAGGCTCTTGTTGCAACAACAATGATATCTAATGCAGTTGAATGCTCGACCTAAATACCCTATGCTGATCTAATCAGAGTAGCATGCCATTATTAAAAAAAAAAAATATGATCGCTCATCTAGAATGTATCTTTGTGCTAAATGAAGTACATTGCTTATTTCTTTTACCAAATTTTGCATTTTCCTATACATGGTCTTCCATATACTGGAATTTAAGGATTCTGAAAAGCTGATAACGTGATTGAGCAGTTCTTCTTTCGTAGCTTAGTTGTACTGGTATTAGAATACCAATATAACCAAGCTATGAAAGCAGTGTTAAGCAGTAATATGAAACCATATCAGGGCCTTATTTAAAAGCTTAAGCTCTTAGGGGAGACTCAAAGACATGGTCTTATTACTTTCTAACAGAAAGCTTGCACAACCACATTATCATTCATATATATGTGATTGGTTAATCACATCTTAATGTAAAGCCAAAATCATCACATTTTCATACAAGAACTAGCCATTAGTTAACATTGGTATGCAATCACGTAATCCATCAAAACAACAGTGCCCAACACAGATCTAACACAACATCCAAAAGAAACAAGGTGTCAATAAACTGATGTATTATAGAAAATGCACATCCACAAGCAAAATGCGCAAGGAAAAAAATGAATTAATGACTGAAGCAAGGACATTTCTTATCTAGAAATTTTGAAACTCTCAAGTCTGATAGACAAGTTGGCCATCAAGATTCTGCGTTGATATACATACTCAACAGTTTTGGCAGGCTGAGCAAGCTTCCGCATCAGAACTTTTTGCTGTTCAGGAAGTTGTTTCTGAGAACGGAACTCTGCAAAACTTCTTTTTAACATATCTTCCACCTGCAGTTATGTTCCCCAATCAACATTGAAAAAATGAACTCCCTAGATGGATGAAAACACCAAAAAAAAAACAAAAAAACAAAAGAAATTATTTCAAATTTGAAATTGTAAAACTATGATGTACTAGCTTAATATGTAGAAATATGAAGATTAATCCTATTACAAGGAGCAACTGACTAAACATAACAACTTGCTTGGACTGACCCTGATGGCCTGACCAACATTCTACTGGTGTCTGTTTCAGTAAACCTCGAGGAAATTAACCACACAGTGACTAAATAACCAACATTTTTCTTAGATTGAATGAACATAGAACTCAAGAACATTGAATCTACTAAAACTAAAACACTGTATCTCTTATGATTCATAGAAATTTATGTGTGTGAGAAGTATTTGCTTAGAAATCCCAAATCCCAGAAGGAAAACCACAGGTGCCTTTAGTTTATCATTCACTCCCTTTGTATGGATTTAATGCATTTCTACTTTTTGTACATTGAAACAAGGAATGCGGCAGTTTAACTGTATTCCTTTCACAGTGTGCAAGCAAATATAGAAAGAGATACACACACACAAAAAGACAAGTGTGAGCAGACAGAATCTGCAAGATTCGACCACGGAAACGCTTTGATGTGATTAATTTTTCATAAGGATATTGAATAGTTACAGGGAAACGATTTACATGGGATAAGGTAGTCATGAAACTTTGACCAATGTACCTTGCAGCCCGTATGGTTTGTTGCCCATAATTCATGAACCCAGTTACCATAGGGAACATATCGTGAATCTCTATGAATAATTGAACCATGTGATGGCTAAGCTACGATTAGTTGTTCCTGAGCCAGGTTTTCAGACGTGCATAAAGTGTGTGAATGGTTGCGTGCAAGTGTGTGATTCTACTTGAGCGCACAAAGGTGCAACTTTTCATTTAGAATATTAGAGCAACTATGACCTAGATAAGAAGATTTGACATCCATGAAAAATGCAAATCAAAATATCTGAAAGTTCCACAACTCCAATGGAAAGGAATCTGAATATGGATAGTATTATTTGTTACAACCACAAATATAATGAAAAATCTAATCCACAAGATACCTTCAATTCTTCAACACGGAGGAGATGCAATATCATAATATAAGTCAATCGAAACTGGGATTCAAGCCTGGTAGCACTTCCAACTATAACACGTTTCAAATCGCTCTCTTCTGGAATTTCATCGCGGCACAGTACTACAACTGTACCAATTTTGTCAATTCCTCTTCTCCCAGCACGACCAGCCATTTGAGTGTACTCCCCGGGTAGTAATTGTCTAAATTCCTTGCCATCAAACTTTCTTAGCATATCAAATACAACCTAAGAAAGATCTTGAATCAAGTCAGTATTAGAAGAATAAGGTATCCAAGAGTTGCTGAAGTTTATCTAGAACTAGATGAAGTCAAGTAAACGAGGCTCGTGGCAATTAGTTGTGTGAAGGTGTTTTACATGTTTTATCTAGTGGCTGCTATTTACTAAGATGAAATTCAATACATTATACATATTTTCCATTAATACCATCGCTCCAACAATGAGTGAAAGAATTAGCAAACAAAATGCTACAATGTGATCTAGAACTAGATGAAGTCAAGTAAGGCTCAAGGCAATTAGCTAAATGATGGTGTTTTACATGTTTTATCTGGTGGTTGCAAGTTACTACGATGAAATTCAATGCATCATCCACATTTTCCATTAATACCATCACTCCAACAATGAGCAAAAGGATTAGCAAACTTAATGCTCCAATGTGATCAAAATACATCATAATAACAATTACACCTCTTATATTTAACAGTGAAAATATATTATCAACAACTTAAAATTAACAGAAAAGGGTAACATCCCATTCTAAACTGATGAGAAATGTGACATGTGTAACCTAATGCCAGCTATTTATAAGCAACCCAGATATGAACTATTTCAGAGTGTTTTGGTTTTAAATTTGGTGGCTTGGTCCTCAACGTATTGTTCTTGCTTGGTTTCTTTCCTAGTCAATATGAGAACACTCCTTAGTCTACTCTGCAGTCTCGGTTCTAATCTACATAAGAATTATAATCTTGACAGGTAGAAATGCTGTCTTATTTTCTTGGGAAATTGAGTTATGGAATAAAATTGAGAGAGTTGACATTTTGTTTAAGGCCCGGTGCACAGGATTTCTTTTTTCCTAGTATTTCCTAGTTTCTTGTTCTTGCTCACTTTTCGTGTTGCTACAGTGTCTTCATTACAGTACACAGAATCACAACAACAATTCAAAAAACAAATCCTTGCATCCTCAAATTAACTTTTAATTTCAAACGCCAATCCTTTCTTAAACAAACTGCTAATTGATCCCAATTTTTCATATACATCAAACCCAACCCTACTCTCAACCAACACAAAAAAAAAAAAAAAAAACACAATATTCTCAAAGCTATCCGACTTTAAGAGTTCAAAAGTACTCTACGCATTTTTTTTGAAAAGATTCAAGTATAGAATTATTGGAACATCCAACCCATTATCGCAACCACCTAATTGCCTAGCTAAACACATTTTTCAAACATTTAATCAATAATTAAACAGCACTAACCGTTCTAGCTGGGGCATTAACGCCCATTGCAAAAGTCTCCGTTGAAAATAATACCTACAACAAGAATAGAGATTAGCATAACAAATAAAGTATATAAATATCACTATAACCATACAATTTGACAGCATTAACGAAATTTTTAACTGTAGTATTTTGCTAAAATGTTATAAAGGAAGTTCAACTAGGGCCATAATTTGTTATAATGATAAAAGGCTTGGTCTTGCAATGATTACGGGTTCAAGTCTTTGGAGCAGCCACTTCATGCACAATGCTTCCCCCCAAAAAAATAAAAAAATCCTGAAGGATCATAACTGGACAATACTTTCCTTTTCATGAAAGGATGTCAATTGCAGAACTCCTTTAACCTCATGAGGGAATCGCTAGTAACAGCAGGACACCACAAAGAACCATGCATAAATTAAAACACCAAGGCACTCCAATGATTAGAAAAAATTACCTTAATCACACCACGACAGAAAAGCATTTCAACGACTTCCTTAACAATGGGAAGCAGCCCTGCATGATGCACAGCAATCCCTCTGCTAAGAAGGCTCCGAACTCTGACAATCTGTGAATAAAATTAGGTATAAACCCAAGTAGGATCGTATGAATAGACGGTAAATGTGAATGCCACCAGACCTGTGGTAAATTACGGTCTGATCCCTTTAGTCGTGAGAATGCTTTGTCACAGAAAACACGAATTTCACTTTTCTCAGAACTACTAGTGAGATCGGTCCCAGACATACTGTCAGCTGATTTATCACATCGATTCTTTGAGAAGCAAAATATAACTACCTGAACACAGCAGAAAAGCTGTTCAGAATATAACGCCGGCAAAATCCTGTGCTAGATTTTGAGTTGCAGAAAACTCTGAAGGAAGAATAGTGATCTTTTATATTTATGACTCAACAGTGGACGGTAGCAAAGGACCATAATCAATTCCTGTCTAGAAAAACTTGCAGGGGACAATGATCGACATTACATCTTTCAAGAATTAAATTTGGAAAAAAAGATGTCATTTATCTGTCAGTAAATGCCAAGATTTAAAAAAAAATCAATAAAACTCTTAGAAAAGGTCCTATCGTAAATTAAGGTGACAAATTCTGTAAGAAATTTCTAGTGTCAATTTCATAAAAAAGCCCTACTTGGTGAGAAACTTAAGAGGACATTATCTGACATACAGGCAATAGAGAATTCTTCAAAAGCTTGTTAACAAGCTGCAACCACAAAGAGGCCTCCGATCTCCATGACCTCCAGTTATTTTGGCCACTTCCATTATTTTGATTTCCCCAGCTAGTCCCAGAGAATGCCCCCAAATTCTGGGAACCATGCTTGTTTTGTTTGCTATGACTTTGGTTGTCACGTTTCTGACCCCGAACCCCATCACGTGTTACAGAAGGCCCTGTGTATGCTCCAGGACCGCCACCCGCTGTAGTAGAATTATTTTTCTTGAATGCATGTTTAGCAGTTTTCAAACCTTGAGGCATAAAAATTTCGCCTTCACATATTCTGTGTAGTTCTCCAGAATAAAATAGGCAGTGCTCCAAAGGGACCGGCCTTTTTGTAGTTCTGATGACAGACCCAGAAACATGGAAACTTATGTCAATAGCCAACAAAGAAATGTAGTGTATCCCCTTTATGTTGCACTATTGCACTTGAAATATTTGAAAGAAATGATGGGTTAAAAAAATTAACAAATTTATGAACAAACTGTTGGAAATTAAAAAAAAAAGTTCAATATTAATTACAATAAGAATTTAAATCTTACCCAGTAACACGGATTGTCTTCTGCTTTGTCCGGCTGATCCAGTCAGCAAATTCAACTGTGTTTGGTACCTGCAATATAACAATGAACATTTAAATGCATGCATTAGTCGAAAGAGAAAGGGGGCAGGGGAAAATTTTAATACATAGACCTGTCTCTATGCAAGTTAAGACCTTCCAAAAAGAAGCAAACAAAATCTACGTCGTAGATTGTAACCTCAGCATCCCCCCTTACCAACACCACCACCACATAAGTCCCCCCCCCCAAAAAAAAAAAAAACAAAAAAATTCCAACTCATTCAGGATAGAGGACAACCGAAACTGTCATCTTCTATCATATAGGCTATGGAAAAGAGGGTCACAAAAAGACTTACAAAAAATTAAAACATAATTTTAAATTGGCTGACTCTTTCCATTGCTTCTGATCTTGTAAGGCAAGGTAATGGAGACTACATTTGATTCGTAAGCCTTGACTTTCCTTTTTTTTATTTTTTTAACCTCCAGTTTGACTATCTAAGGTAGCAAAGTTGAAATTCACAAGTTATTTATCTACAATGCCTTTCAGAAATTGAAAAGCAAGCAAAGTAACAACATTTGGCACAACTCCAACTGTTCATAATTGTATGTCATGATAAATAAGCTTTCAGGATGTTATAGCTCCAGAGAAGCAATGCATTGCATGCTGGATATTTCTCTGGAAGTGAAAAAGATGCAGCTCTAGCTCATAGTGGCACCCTAAGCTTTAGATACCTATGAGACATAATTAATTCAGTGTTACCATTACTAACAGTGACTAATTTCAATTGTAACGTGCAGCAAGTATATTACATGAAGAAAGAGCACATACTGTGGCAGAAAGGAGGACAATATTTACATGCCTTGGAAGCATGATTATAACTTCTTCCCATACAACACCTCTTTCAACATCATTGACATAGTGGACTTCGTCAAATATAACCTATCTCACAGACACAGCAATAAAGAAAATAAATTCAATAGTTGATCATAAAAGTGGAAAATGACAAGTAAATCGACAAAAGAACTCAATACAGCAATGCAGAAGGGAGATTATGTTGAAAAAAGCATGGCAGGAAACAGGCCCCTTTACCCATTCAATATCTCGTATAATATCAGCACCCCGGTAAAGCATTGACCTCAATATTTCAGTGGTCATGATAAGACAAGAAGCCTCTGGCCTCACACTAACATCACCAGTGAGAAGACCAACATCAAATTTTCCACAGAAGTCCCGATACTTTTGGTTGCTAATTGTTTTAATTGGAGCAGTATAGACAGCTCTGGTACAGTGCTGCATGACATGAAAGCTTGTGAAAATCATTGCACAAAAACACTGCATTAAACTACTTGATAGATAGATTTTACAACACTAGAAGAGTTCTATAAGATCTGGAGTTCAGCAAAGATGGTGAATCAATTGAAGTCCTAATCAATGTACCAGATTCAGAAAATCATACTTTTGATGCCAAAGCAAAGGCATATTCTGCAACAACCGTCTTCCCAGCTGATGTATGAGCTGCCACAAAAACAGAGTCTCCCTTTTCCAGATAGTATATAGCCTGTATTATCAATTTAAAAAAGAAAAAAGAAATGGTAACTCAAGCAAGCAGCAATGCAAACTTTTACGACTTGCCTTCAGGACATAACTTTGGCTGTTTGTTGTCACAAAAGATTTGCCCATGGATTAAACTATGGACAACAAGTGATCTCCTAAATGCTAATCAACACAAGTTTTGAGGAAAATTCCAAGTACAAAAGATGCATTATAACAACAGGAAAGTGTAGTGAAATGCGAAGACAAAAAAGTTTCCACTTAAGCCCTCTGGACATATGATGCAAAGCTGACTGATTATCTGATGAAGTTATAATTTCAACCAAAGAACCGTGTGCTCATGCTTCTAAGCATACAATAATGAAAACGACACAGAAAGGAAGAGAACCAATCAGATGACTTGTAGATGAATCAAATGGAAGTATGATATTTTGCACTTGCAGATCAGTTAATAGGCCCCAAGCTTTTGCACGAAAATAAAATAAAAACAAGGGTGCATTGGGATAAGTTGAAGAGAAAAGGTTATAAAAAGCAGATGAAAATAAACAGTCCATGCCTTAGAATATCCTGGATCACTCACTGTAATTAAAAATATTCATCATGCACAATTATTAAGGAAACAGATCAAACTGCTGCCTTTCATTCATATGATATGGATCAACATGTCACCTTTTCCTATAACAAAAGGATTGCATGCAACCTTCAATCATGGGAATAGATCCATGGCCACATTTAAATATAAAAATGAAAAGCATCTAAAGCTTCAAGCCAAACTTAAGTTAAATCAAGAATTACAGAACCACGAGTTCAAAGATGCAAGCTTAGAATTTACACTGAAGGTTGTTTATATCTCCAAGGGAGATGACGACGAGAGTAAAAGTCAATCACTGAACAATCTCCTATTAGTACATAAATAAATAGGAATGACCTCTGAAAACATAATCATAATTCCAAGTTTAACCAAATGCTTTGCACTTTCCATAATAAGACTGTTTTCTGAATGTAGAAGGAAAAGGATTTGCATTGACCATTACCTCCTTTTGGAATGCATCCAGTTCAAAAGGAAAACTAAGTGCCATGTCAGGAACTAGTTCATAGAAGTGTTCTGCAATCCCTTCACTACTACCAGTGAAAGCTGAGGCCTGCTATTAAATAGAGACATTAAACCAAAAAAGTTACCAGAATCATGGAGAAAGGGAGATGGTAAATCAAAGACCAAATATTGTTCAAATGTGAGAATTGCTATTATCCACGAACCTCTTTCTGCTGGTTTCCACCACTGTCACTAGTTCCACCCGATGTTGGCATCAATGCACCTGATTCAACAAACTGTCCACTTGGCATCAATGCACCTGATTCAACAAACAAAATCTCATCTAATGCATGTGATTCAGACTTTGCCGTGCTGCTGGATAAATCAACCTGGCTCACTTCAGCATCTGGCTTTGTTGAATCCTCTTCTGATAAATGAGCTACACAAGCAGAATAAGTGAAAAATAAAAATCAAATAAATGTAAATGTTAAGGGACAAAATAACAAACTACATGGTACTCTCAGGAAAAGACAGGACTCCAGTTTGTAAGCATATGAACCATTTGCATAGAAAGGATAAATAAGAAGCTTACTTTTGCAGTAATAAGCACAAGCTCAAGGGAATAGACACAAATATATGCTTTCCCAAGCCCCAAAAACAAAAGGCATCCATGTAAATTTTAGAAAAGGACATTACGGATAAAAATTCCCAAGATATGAAAAAACAAGTGATGATAGTACTTTGTGCTTTAAATTATAAATCCTAGCTTCTACGAGTTCTTTTCTGGAAGAGAATTTACAAATCCTATGAGAACAAAACTTTCAAGAAATGACTTTGTAGGACGCCAGATAGCAGCCTCCTCGCTAATTGTACTTGATCCAAAGTTATTGCATGTACATAACTGACTGATAAGTATCCACATTGATTTTAACAAAGCGAGGAATCTCTAAACCACTCCAAGTACTTGCATGGAAAATGTAAACAATATAGCCTATTCTACTGTTTTCTTTTGGATTTTGTGACATTCAGCATCAAATGATATATCGTAATTCTAAATTGTTCTCAAATCCCTATGACACGTAATTCATAAAGCTCAAACTTGTCCTGCAGAGCTCTTAACAGGATCTGTGGTTGTTCAGCCCTTCAACCACATGATGCTGAAATCTAGTACAAACCACAAATCTCAGAATGCCCCCACTTTCTTGCAGAAATCCTATCTGTCAACATGGATCTGGCCAGTTTGATAACTTGTCCTCTAAGAAGGATCAGATGCTGGGCATTTGAGAGCATACTTGATCCATCACTAGGTACGCTCAGAAGATGAACAACCTTGAGCTCCATAAAGTACAATATCATTCTCAACACAGCCATCATTGACCATCATTTTCATTGGAACCAAAACAAAGGAAAACCTACTGAGCTACTTCACGGTTATTTGCTTATATGATCACAGCTTTCAAAAGAAAAACCCATCAAGAACACAAAAATGCATATGATACATACCATCTCCCTCATATTCTGCCACATCATCCTCTTCCCAGGCTTTCTTGAACAAGTCATCAAACTGTACAGATAACTCACTCTGCAAAACACAATGCATCAACACAAAGTCTGACAATAGGTAAGATTTAAATAGGCAAAAGAACAGGAACTGACCAATTTTTCATCTGATGCGTTGTTGAGTGAACCTTTGTCCTTGTAAACATTCCACGTGTAAGGAAATGCCTACAAAGAATTAAAAACGAACTTCTACCAAATAAATTACAAAGATGGATGAATTTAAAAATGTTATTCTCTTTGGATTTCCCAATTTGAATGTTACATCAAGTTGGTTACCTTAAGATCCCCGAGGTCTAATCCTTGCTTCAGGCTGGGTGCAACTGCCTGAGCTGGACCACCATTCAACACCTCCCGTACCCATTCACCATTAGTAGCGCCATCAGGAAGAAGTCTGTCCACATTTTGAGATTCCTCCAAACCTCCGGGACGAAAAGGGCGGTTGTTTATGCTTCCTCTTACAAAATCTTTTGCAGGCCCAGCCACACGTGGCAAAGAAGCAGAATCTTGAGCTCCGGGTGACAATTCTGACACATCCACCTAAAACAATATAATAAACTAGTCCTCTAGCAGAGGATAGAAACAGGAAAATAGCAAATGATAGCATTCAAGAACCACCCCAACACCTTTGATTTCTCATGGCATATTATTCAACGTAATTCATAAACACTCAAATAAATTACCATGCTAAGCTGAAATTCCTATGCAAGGTTGACTGGAATTCTCTGTAGGGGAACAAATTTATGAACATCACGTACCTGTACAGAATTGGGTTCCCACATTCCTTCAACCGATCCCTTCTTTTTCCGTCGGAATGGTACCTCCCATGTCGGAACTACCACAGACCGTGGCAATGAAGGCTCTAGTGGCAGCTTTGCCATCTCAAACCAGTCAAACTCCCACTGCCTACCAGCTTTTTCTGCTGAAAATTCATCGGGATCTAATCTCGGCAAGAGATATTTCTCCTCTATATGTTCCTTTATCGATTCTTGTGTTTCCCTGGGAAATGCAGGGGGCTGTATACATATAATTACAGCTATCAACGTTCAGCATGGAAATAACTTTAAGCAACTGATTTACCATTTCAGAAATGGAAACAAAAATTAAAAGAAAATTGATTGATGTCCAGATATCATAGTATGACTCGGAATAGGTGAAATTTCGATAACAGAATTTGTACTGAGATCGCATAACCTGTAAACAGAAAGTTATTTAACACACTCAAGTTGTACTAAAATCAACCAAAAAAGAAAAACAGCATGAAACTCCAAACCCAAGACAGCAAAAGCCAGAATTTAAATTAAACGGTGAGAACAAAAGGGCGCCAAATGCAACTGGGAAAAAAGGGAGGAAGTTAACTGCGTGCAGGTAATTGAAGAAATAATTACAAGGATGAAGTCAGGAAGAGATTTCACGGGGTTGGTGCGCTCCACGGTGGAGAGTGGCTCGACCCTGAGGTGGCCACTGTGGCCGGAGAAGGCGACACGGAAAGCGAGCTCTTTTGTTGCCTGGATGCGGTCCATTAGTTATGGATCGGGTTTTGATTGTGGTTTTTTAATGCTGGTTTTGCTATTTTTATTATTGGAATGTGCACATACGGTGTTTGTCGCAGGTTTTGAGTGCGAAATGGGGAAAAGAACAGCTTCTAGGTTTTCTGACCGTGCTTTTGTGTTTCTGCGTCTGCCCTCCACTTGGACTATGGTTATGGAAGGTACCCGCAAGAGTTGAAAAAAAAATTAAAAAAATTTAATTTTTATTTTAAAATATATTAAAATAATATTTTAAAATTTTTTATAAAAATTACTTTTAATATTGTCATATTAAAACTAAAGCATTAAAAATTAATTAATTTAAAAAATAAATAAATAAATTTTAATGAAAACTAAGTTACACCACAACCCCTTCAACCAATGTATTGAAACTTAACCATCTAGGTGGTGCCCAAGTGGTAAGGACTTGGGATCAAGGGATTTGCTTCCTCTGTGGTCTCAAGTTCGAGTCCTTGGTTGCTTATATGATGGCCACTGGAGGCTTACATGGTCGTTAACTTCAGGGCCCGTGGGATTAGTTGTGGTGCACGCAAGCTGGCCCGGACACCCACGTTAATCTAAAAAAAATGTATTGAAACTTTATTTACTGCTCAAACTTAAATTAAAGTTAAGATTTAAATTAAATTAATAAATAAAAAGTATTATCTTTTGAGTGCAGCATACTTAGTATTATTATTTGCTATAACATATAAATGATTATTTTACTCTTTTTTAAACAAGATCAGTTAGCTAATTGATAAAACAAACTTTTTTATATATTTAATTTATTATTATTATTGTAATCATGGTAGCAAATCAGTCTTTTAATATTTATAGATAAATAATAAAATGATTTGAATATTTTTAAAAGCAATAAAATAAAAACAAGGGTTAAAGTGTTTCTCCGTTAAAATTTGATTACTTTTTAAAAGCAAGAAAAAGAAAATTTGTATCCACTGATTTTTTTAATTTTTACCATGATTTTTTAGTTATAATTAACTTGAATGAAGGGCAATTCAGTTTTTTAATAATTACAAAAATAAAGGTGTCAAAGTGTTTATTGTACGCGCCATCTAATGAAAGATACTCACACTTTTTACGTGGCGCTTATGGCTTCTCTCGAGGACAACTGCCCATGATGGCAACGTCATGTCTTTTTTTTCCTAACGGCTAAGTGTTTATGTACGGCAAATAAATAGTTGGGTTCCATTGTATTTTTTTCTTTCTCTTTCATTGCCTCATATTTTATTATAACCCTTTCAAAATTAAATATATTTTATCAATTTATATTTATATTAATTATGGGTTTTTTTATTTTAATTGTTACTTATTTTGTTTTTAATGTTTTCTAAAATTATATTTTTAAATTTTATTATTTAACATTTTATTTTGTTTAATTTTTAATTCAATTTCATCCTTATTTTCAATAGTATTTTAAAATTTTATTATTATTTTCTTGATTTGTTTGTTAAAATTCTCTCTTTGCATCTCATTTCATTTTTTTAACAAATTTAATTTTCACTGTTATTTTTTATTATCAACTTATTATTTTATTTTATTTTTTAATTTAGCTCATCATTATTTTCAATTTGGTTAACATGGAGTATATTTTTTGTTTCAAGGATCAAATTGAGCTTCTTTGTTTGCTGCTCTTTTAGGCTGGTTGCCGTATTCTGGCCGCTCATATGCAGCAAATTGTATTTATAACATTTTCTCTTTTTTCTCTTTGTTTTGGGTTTTATTTTTTTTTCTCTCAAAAATTGTATTTTTTAAAAAAAAATATATTTATCAATTTTTTTAATATTAAATTAATTAAAAATTTAATTATATAATTTTTTATTTAAAATATTATGAATTATTACAATATTTTTCTACATGGTTATTTATAATATTGTTTTTTCAAAATAATCTTTGTTAATTTTATTTTTTTAATATTGAGTTGATTGATAATTTTTTTTTGTAATTCTTTCCTAAAACACTGTGAATTTTTATAATGTTTCCTTACATGATTTTTGTTTTGTTTTAATATTTTCTCGTATGTTTTTTTTTCACAATTATTTTTTTTAATTTTTTTTTATATTGAGTTGGTTGAGAGTTAAACTTTAACTTTCCCCGGATATTTTTTCATTTTTTTGCTTTTTTTTAGAATTATTTTTGTTGATTTTATTTTTCAATACAAAATTAGTTGAGAATTTAGTTTTGTATTTTTTTTAAACACTGTGGATTACTACGGTGTTTTCGCATATGGTTTTTTTTATGATTTTTTTATAAAATTATCTTTATTGTTTTTTTATTTTTTATATTGAATTGATTGAAAATTTAGTTTTATAATTTTTTTTTTAAAAAATATCATTAATTGCTACAGTATTCACCCACATTATTTTTTTGTTGTGATTGTTTTTTAAAATTTTTTTATCGATTTTATTATTTTTAATATTGAGTTGGCTAAGAATTACAATTGTAAATTTTTTCATGATATACTATAGATTCCTATAGTGTTTTCCTGCATGGTTTTTTCCTTTTGTTTTTGTTGATTTTATTTTTTTATATTAAACTAGTGGATAATTTAGTTTTATATTTTTTTAAAAACACTATGAATTGTTATAATATTTTTTTATATGAATTTTTTTTGTTATGATTTTTTTTAAAAAAAATATTTTATTTTTTAAATATTTAACTGATTAAAAATTTATTATTATTATTTTTTTCAGCAAATCCAAAACAATGAACAAGATGCCGCGGGCATGGCATTTGTATTCACCACAGACCGTTCAAAAGGCCGTGCGCGCCTATAACCTATTTACCCACCACCCAAGCAAGCACACTTGTGTATGATTATGCATGAACTCCTGGAAGCTTCGACTCAGTCCCACACCCTTTTGTTTTCTTTTTTTCTGTATTTGTAGAGAGAACGATCTAGGGGCACTGAAGCTACTCAGCAAGGCTGGTGCAATGCCTTCGCTAGAACACCCCCCCCTCCCCCCCGGTGGATGAAAGCATTAAAAACGCTCTATGTTGGAGGGCTCGATGCGAGGATCAGCGAGCAGCATCTAAGCGACCACTTTTATGCCCACGGCGAAATCGAATCCATAAAAATGGTGCCTCACCGAGCAATTGCTTTGGTAACCTACACTACCAGAGAAGGAGAAGAGAAGGCTGCAGAGCAGCTTGCGGGAAAGCTAGTGATAAAGGGTCCGAGGCTGAAGCTGCGGTGGTCATGGCAAAAAGACGCCGTCTGCGTCGGCCAACCTGAAAGCCCAAACCTCAACGACGCAAAAAGATAAAAAGAAGGCAGCATGGAATTAATAAGGATTAATTAAAATTTTATTTGTTTTTTAGGTGAAAATGTGTTAAGATAATATTTTTTATTTGTTAAAATTTATTTTTAATATTATCAAATAATATATATATATATATAAAATAATTTAAAATAAGAACATTTCCCTTTTTTATCCTTGTAAAAGTCTTTACTCTTTTTGCCATAATTTGGAGGGATCGATTGAACTTCCATCTTGCTAAGCTGATCTGCTACTATTCTAGACAATATAAATTTCTTTGATGTTCATGTGAATAGAAACACATCAAGATTTATTTATTTATTTGACATGAAAATTAATTGTTGACATATTTCCTCGAGGTAAATTAATATATATTTTTATATAATTTATCCAAATTTAAATGGTAACGCCAATTTAAAAAAAATACCCACTCTTTTTTTGCATACTTTTAATTAAAAAAGAATCTTACAAAATAATTTACATTCAATAATAGATCAAGCAAATTCATTTTATTTTATTACCCCCATATGATACCTTTTCCTTTATTTTCATTTCTTTTATTTTGTGCTTATGCGTAATTCACCTAGAAGCACCTAGAAAAACCCACGGGACGTAAGCCCATGGGCTTACTTGTCAAACAGTCAAACTGAGGCAAGCCCGAACGCGGTCAGTCTGGACCGAAACGGTGTATCCATAAATATAAAAGCCTGGAGTTAATCCACTTTTCCTCCTTACAAAAATTTATACGCCATACCCTAGATTCTAAAATCCAATCCAGTGTCGGATTGGCGAAGGCGAAGAAGATAAATAACAGTTGCTTTATTGATCACAGGAAAATCTGAACACGCCTGAATCCGGCTTCGTAGTGTAAGGTTTCTTCTTCTTTTTTCTTGCAACGATGTTTTTAATGTTTCGAAAGGGGTTTTGTAATTGCTTTGGAGTTGATGTGATTCGGTTAGCCTGAATTAATTGCTTTTGTTTTTTTTTTTTTGAGAATTAAATTTACAATATTTTGATTTGTGTGACCAGAAGTATAACAACAATTTCTGGTATCCATCGCAGAGATTGGGGCAGTGAAGTGTGGTTTGACCTAGAAGAAAAAAGGGAATGGCGCACAGGTTGTTAAAAGACCCGGAGGCTGACGGATGGGAACGGTCTGACTTTCCTATCATTTGCGAATCTTGCTTAGGTGACAATCCCTATGTCAGAATGGTACGCAATGTTAATCCTTGTTCCAAGTTGGGTTTTTTTTGGGGGGAGGGGGTTTGGCTGTTCTGTGTGGATATTTATATGATTTGTTCATTTGCGGTTGTATGTACTTGCTTGGATGCAGACCAGAGCTGACTTCGATAAGGAATGCAAGATATGCACTCGACCATTTACAGTGTTTAGGTGGAGGCCTGGTAGGGATGCGAGATTTAAAAAGACTGAAGTTTGCCAGACTTGCAGTAAGTTGAAAAATGTTTGTCAAGTCTGTCTTTTGGATCTAGAGTATGGTTTGCCTGTTCAAGTTCGTGATACTGCTCTCAGTATAAATTCCAATGATGCTATTCCAAAGAGTGATGTGAATAGAGAGTATTTTGCCGAGGAGCATGACCGAAGGGTATGTTTATTTCATGTTTCAACTCCAGTCTGTTTTTGTTGCTTTTTGGCTGTCTGTGATGTGAAGCTATTGACTGTTTTGTGTGTGTTAGAGCTCTCTGATTGTTAGGGTATCACCTTTACAAGGTAACCGATGATTCCAAGTGAATGTTTACTTTCTAGTGGCTGTTTGTTGTAATTTGGTAGTTATGAATTTCAAACTAGCGAATAGCGTAATCAGTGTGTGGTCCAGTTAGATATGCATTCAAGGTTGTTCCACTGAGGTGGGGATTTTGCAGTAATTCTGTTTTGTTGTTCTCTTATGCTGAAACTGATATGATTTTGCTTGATGCAGGCTAGGGCAGGTATTGATTATGAGTCTTCATATGGAAAGGCTCAAGCAAATGATACTATTCTGAAGCTTCAAAGAACAACACCATACTACAAAAGAAATCGAGCACATGTTTGTAGCTTCTTTGCACGTGGTGAATGCACACGAGGTGCCGAATGCCCCTATAGGCATGAGATGCCCATAACTGGGGAGTTATCACAGCAAAATATTAAAGATCGTTATTATGGGTAAGTAGAATGTTGTAATTTCATCCTCCAAGCATAATTAGCTTTAGTTATGTTTTTCCTCTCTCCCTGTCTCCATTCCTCAAATGCATACAGGGACATAAACTCTCACGTTTACTAGCTCTTGCCTCTTTTCTCCCCTGTTCCTAAATTGCTATTTAAGATCATGAAATGGTGCTAAAAATGCTTCCTAACATATTTTACAATCGGCATCAACTTCATTATCACTTTGGATTCACTTTAAGTTTCAAAGTTGATTTCTTTTTTTTCTTTTTTCTTTTTTGTGGTCCTTCAGGCTGATTTTGTATTTTGGGCAATTATATGAGCACGTATCAACCAGGTGGTCTTCATAATAGAAGAGACATTTGTCAATAAGTGACGGCCTGTTTACTAAGATCACCATAGATTATTAATGTGTGCATTCCATTATCACAGAAATATTCTCCCATGGCACAGCCAGAATATGGGGCCAGTAGCTGATGATATAAGACTTAGTTTAGCTGATGACTTTGCAATGCTTCTCACGATTGAACTGAAACCTCCACCTCTACTCAACAAATGCAGCTTTTTGACGTACCTTTAACTCAATTGCCCAAGAACTTCAAACTTGTGAATGTCAAAAACAATTTTTGTAGTGTCAATGACCACACACGAGGTGATTCTTCATGCATGCATGCTTGTATTCATCCCCACTGAAACTAATTTCAGAAAAGGCCGCAGCGGAGCTCTCTAACAGGCTAGTCATCAAGGGTCTGCGTCTGAAATTGATGTGGGGTAGACCGCAAGCACCAAAACCTGAGATGGAAAGTTCTGATGAAGCAAGGCAGCAAGCAGCAATGGCCCATAGTGGGATGTTGCCCCGTGCAGTTGTATCTCAGCAACACAGCCACTTAAATCCACCTGGCACCCAGGGCCAACATCCTCCAATGCACTACTTCAATATTCCCCCACCACCTCAGCAAGAACGAGCATTTTACCCGTCAATGGATCCTCAAAGAATGGGTGCCCTTGTTGGATCCCAAGATGGTACTCCTAATGGGCCTGCAGGATCAGGTGAGAATAAATCTGGATTGGAGAAGCAGCTTGGGCAGCACTATCCATATCAAAGCATGCCACCACCTCACGTGCAATACCAACAACAACATTATCCACCATATGGTTATATGCCGCCAGTGCCACCGTATCAGCAGTATCCTCTGCCATATCACACTCCTGTGCCTCTCCCACAGGGGGTGCAATCCACACAGAAGCATCAGCATCAGCATCAGCATCTTGTGCTTCAACCAATGGCTGCACCTGCAGAGTCCATGACCTCTTTGCCCCCACCTCAGGGATCCCAAGCTCCTGCAGGGCCCATGCCCTCAGAGCCCTCATCTCAGGGATCTGAAGCACCTGCAGGGTCGAAAACCTCCAGCCCACCATCTCCGAGACCTGGAGAATCTGAAAAATCTAAACCCTCAGGGCCCTTACCTTGAATGCTGTTTAAGTTTTCTTTTGCTTGTATTGTTGGTTGCAGTAATTTGTTCAACATACTATCTGATTAAGAAGGCAAGAACCTCCATCAGAATCTATGATCCATGAGAAGTTGTGATGCAATTTATAGGAAGCTTTTGTCCTTGTTTAGCAGGCTTCATGTGCAAATTTGATCAGGATCATTGATCGAGGTTCCTATTAACTTCTAGCCAAGATTTCATGGGAGTTGGGCATTCTAGCCAAGGTTTAATTTGAATATAGCATAGGTTCTCATGACATCGTGGCTGTTTAATGTCAACTTCAATTTTACGCGGTAACAAAGAGTTTGCGTTATTCAAGCACGGGTGATAAATACTGTTCTTTAAAAATGATGCTTTAACTTGTATGAAATAAATATTGTTCTTTTCTTTTCTGATGTGGTAAGGTGCTTATGTATGGAAATCATGCTGATCATCTGTCATATGTTGAAATTATTCTTGAGCATCGGTGATCATCACAGTTGTAATTAAATTAGTTGAATTAAAAAAAAATGATAAAGAGTAAGATAAATATTCACAATACAGTGAGTAAAGAAGCTTTGTAATCTTACAATTTGAGTACTGTTCTTTTAATTTTCAGGATAATCCAACTTGCTGAATCCTAAATAATTAATAGTTTAAAGTTTAAAGGGATGGCTTGGTGAGTAAGAAGTTTTGTTTCATTCTAGATTTTTTAAATTTATTTAAATTTAAGAACATCATTTGAATTTACCAGAAAGATTCAAGGGGTGCATTTTTAAATATTTTTCTTAAGAAAATGCATTAAAATAATTTTTTTATTTTTTAATTTGGGTTTCGTTTCTGGAACTGTCTACAATCAAGCGAATCAATTATGTAAGAAATGAATCATCTAGGTGGTGGTCAAGTGGTAAGAATTTGGGATCAAAAGGTTTGCTTTTTCTATAATTTCAGATTCGAGTCTTTGGTTGCTCATACTTGTTGGTGACCGTCTAAAATCAATTTAATTTGGGTTTCGTTTTTGGAACTGTCTACAATCAAGCGAATCAATTCTGTAAGAGAAACGGGTAAAACAGAAAAGGGCTCAATTTTTTTTTTAATTAAATGGCTATTTTGTAATTTATAATTTTAAAATTGCAAAGATTATTTAGTTATTAAATGAAATATAATAGTAATTAAATAATTTTTGTCAGCATAGGTAGCGAATGTAAACTATTATACCGACGACAAAGTTTAGAATTCAAATTATAATTTTTCACTAAAATATATAATTTATTTTCATTCCTTTTCTTTTGGGCCTACGCGTATTCACCTTTAAACACGTAGATAAACCCATAGTACGTAGGCCCATGGACTTACTTGTCAAACCAGTCAACAAAGGCAAGCATAAACACGGTCAGTCTGGGCCGACACCATATATATAACATAACAGTCAGAACTTAATCCACTCTTCCTCTTTAGCAATTTAAAGAACACCCTACCCTAGGTTCTAAAATCAAATTGATTGTCGGATTCGCGAAGAAGATAAATAACTGTTGGTTTATTCATCACAGGAAAATCTGAACACGCCAGATTCCGGCTTTTTAGTGTAAGATTTCTCCTCCTTTTCTAGCAACGTTGTTTTTAATGCTTCAAAAGTGGTTTTGTGATCGCTTTTGAGATTATGTCATTAGGTTAAGCCTAAATTAATTGCTTGTGTTCTGTTCTGTTTATATATATATGTATATATTTTTTTTTTTGAGAATTGAATTTACAATATTTTGATTTGTGAGACCAGAAGTATAACAACAATTTCTGGTATCCATCGCAGAGATTAGGGCAGTGAAGTGTGTGTTTGCCCTTGAAGAAAAAAGGGAATGGCGCACAGGTTGTTAAAAGACCCGGAAGCTGACGGATGGGAACGGTCTGACTTTCCTATCATTTGCGAGTCTTGCTTAGGTGACAATCCCTATGTCAGAATGGTACGCAATATTAATCCGTGTTCCAAGTTGGGTTTTTTTCTGGGGGAGGGGGTTTGGCTGTTCTTTGTGGATATTTATATGATTTGTTCCTTTGCGGTTGTATGTACTTGCTGGGATGCAGACCAGAGCTGACTTCGATAAGGAATGCAAGATATGCACTCGACCATTTACAGTGTTTAGGTGGAGGCCTGGTAGGGATGCGAGATTTAAAAAGACTGAAGTTTGCCAGACTTGCAGTAAGTTGAAAAATGTCTGTCAAGTCTGTCTTTTGGATCTAGAGTATGGTTTGCCTGTTCAAGTTCGTGATACTGCTCTCAGTATAAATTCCAATGATGCTATTCCAAAGAGTGATGTGAATAGAGAGTATTTTGCCGAGGAGCATGACCGAAGGGTATGTTTATTTCATGTTTCAACTCCAGTCTGTTTTTGTTGCTTTTTGGCTGCCTGTGATCAGAAGCTATTCGCTGTTTCGTTTGTGTTAGAGCTCTCTGATTGTTAGGGTATCACCTTTACAAGGTAACCGATGATTCCAAGTGAATGTTTACTTTCCAGTGGCTGTTGATGTAATTTTGACATGTAGTTGTTGGAATGAGCTGATGATGTAGCTACCATATATGAAACCCACATTTGTTATTTGTGGCATGCTTGTTTCCATGGGACGTCTTTTTTTCTTATGAATGAATCATATTGCATATACCATATAATAGCAGTGAAAGATATCAATTTCCCATTTTTATTTGTACTGGTACTTTTTATTAAAGAGTCGTGTTTTATATGAGCTACTGAGTGTGTTTTATGAACTAGATGCTGAGATTCACATTAGACTAATATGTTTTAGATGAAACTTGGCAGGGCCTTTTATCTTTAAATAAAATGATAATGTAAACATAATACTTGATGATACACCTGAAGATACTTATCAATGTGATTTATTGTGCAATGAAAATTATGTGTCTAAATTATTTTATTTAACTAAAATTAATTCAAGTTATTCGATTCACACAAGTATGAATACTAAAATTATAGTTACACACCAAAACCTTTATCTGTAACTTTGACCCTTCATTTAATAACCAAGGAGGTCCTTTGATCCTGTCTCCCTCCTGTTGTGGTTATGGATTTCAAACTATCTAATAGCCTAATCAGTGTGCAGTTCAGTTAGTTATGCATTCAAGGTTGTTCCACTGAGATGGTGATTGTTACACTAATTCTATTCTGTTGTTCTCTTAAGTTGAGCTGATATGACTTTGCTTGATGCAGGCTAGGGCGGGAATTGATTATGAGTCTTCATATGGAAAGGCTCAAGCAAATGATACTATTCTGAAGCTTCAAAGAACAACACCATACTACAAAAGAAATCGAGCACATGTTTGTAGCTTCTTTGCACGTGGTGAATGCACACGAGGTGCCGAATGCCCCTATAGGCATGAGATGCCCATAACTGGGGAGTTATCACAGCAAAATATTAAAGATCGTTATTATGGGTAAGTAGAATGTTGTAATTTCATCCTCCAAGCATAATTAGCTTTATTTATGTTTTTCCTCTCTCCATCTCTGGCATGCATGCAGGTGTATGCTCCCTGTTCCTGAATTGTTATTTGAGTTTCAAATTTGATTTCTTTGTTTGTGGTCCATTAGGTCGATTATTGTATTTTGGGCAATTAAATGAGCATGAATGATATAATACTTAGTTTAGCTGATGACTTTGTAATGCTTCTCACGATGGAACTGAGAACCGCACACAAGTTGATTCTGCATGCATGCATGTATTCATCCCCACTGAAACTAATTTCAAATGCATATGTGCCTGAATTTTTATAAGTTTGAATTTATCTGATTTGTTTTTTGTTTTTCTACATGCGTGCAGAGTGAATGATCCTGTGGCAATGAAGCTACTCAACAAGGCTGGAGACATGCCCTCATTAGAACCACCAGAGGATGAAAGCATTAAAACACTCTATGTA
>NW_011499890.1:850002-923153 GCF_000495115.2 Populus euphratica | reverse complement strand
AATGATCCTGTGGCAATGAAGCTACTCAACAAGGCTGGAGACATGCCCTCATTAGAACCACCAGAGGATGAAAGCATTAAAACGCTCTATGTAGGTGGGCTTGATGCGAGGATCAATGAGCAGGACCTAAGGGATCAATTTTATGCTCATGGCGAAATTGAATCCATAAAAATGGTGCCTCAAAGAGCAATTGCTTTTGTAACCTATACAACCAGAGAAGGAGCAGAAAAAGCCGCGGAGGAGCTCTCTAACAAGCTTGTCATCAAGGGTCTGCGTCTGAAATTGATGTGGGGTAGACCGCAAGCACCAAAACCTGAGATGGAAAGTTCTGATGAAGCAAGGCAGCAAGCACCAATGGCCCATAGTGGGATGTTGCCCCGTGCAGTTGTATCTCAGCAACACAACCAATTACATCCACCTGGCATGCAGGACCAACATCCTCCAATGCACTATTTCAATATCCCCCCACCAGCTCAGCAAGAACGAACATTTTACCCGTCAATGGATCCTCAAAGAATGGGTGCCCTTGTTGGATCCCAAGATGGTACTCCTAATGGGCCTGCAGGATCAGGTGAGAATAAATCTGGATTGGAGAAGCAGCAAGGTCAGCACTATCCATATCAAAGTATGCCCCCACCTCATGTGCAATACCAACAACAGCATTATCCACCATATGGTTATATGCCTCCAATGCCACCGTATCAGCAGTATCCTCCACCATATCATTCTCCAGTGGCCCCCCAACAGGTTGTTCAATCCACACAGCAGTATCAGCATCTTGTGCCAGCACCAAGGGCAGCACCTGCAGGGTCCATGACCTCCGTGCCATCACCTCAGGGATCCCGAGCACCTGCAGGGTCCATGCCCTCTGGACCCCCACCTCAGGGAGCTGAAGCACCTGCTGGGTCTAAACCCTCCGGCCCACCATCTCCTAGACCTGGAGAACCTGAAGAATCTAAACCCTCAGGGCCCCCACCTTAAATTTTGTTTAGATGATATACCTTCTGGTCAAGCGTTTTGGATTTAAGTTTTCTCTTGCTTGTATTGTTGGTTGCAGTAATTTGTTCAACGTACTATCTGATTAAGAAGGCAAGAACTTGCATCAGAATCTATTGTCTATGAGAAGTTATGATGCAATTTATAGGGAGCGTTTGTCCTTGTTTAGTAGGATTCATGTGCAAGTTTGATCAGGATCAGTGATCGAGGTTCCCATTAATGGGGCAAGACCATTTAACTTGTAGCCATGATTTCATGGGAGTTGGGCATTCTAGCCAGGATTTAATTTGAAAATAGGTTAGGTTCTCATGACATGGTGGTTGTATAATGTATGCTTCAATTTTACGCCGTTAACAAAAGTCTGCGTTATTCAAACACAGATACTTATTAATCCATTACAATTTAAAAACGTTTTTTTAGTGAAATAAAGACTATTCTCTCTCTTTTCTGATATGATAATGTACTTATTTATGGAAATTAGAGTTGAACATTGGTTATATATTGAAATTATTCTTGATCATTGGTAATGATCACAATTATAACAAAGCTAGTTGAATTCAAAGAATGATAGGAGTAAGATAAATGTTCACAATACAGTAGGTAGAGATACTTCACCCGTTCGTAAGTCGTCACCTTCCAGTTTTAATTCTCAGGATAATACTACTGGCAAAATCATAAATACTTGATATTTAATAATTTAAAATTTAAAGGGTCGTCTTAGTGGCTAAAAAGGTTTGCTTCATTTAAGATTTTTGAAAATTAAATTTAAGAACATGCATCCATGAGAATTTTTAAAATTCATTTGAATATACTAAATTGATGTAAGGATTGCCTTTCAAAGTTATATAATGAAAAAATTAATCTTAATTAATATATAAATTGACTAAAAAGTAACGCACACATATGATTTAATGACCATACAAAATATCTCTCAAATCCAACATCATAACACAAAATTAAAACTATATATATAAAAGATATAAATATATTATATATTAAAGATCACAGTTGAATCATGTTTTTTTTTTTAAATAAATTTTTTATTATTTTAATATGTTAATATATAGTTGAATCATGTTTTTTTTTTTTTAATTATTTTTTAATTTTAAATTATTTTTTTATTTTTTTAATATGTTGATATTAAAAATAAATTATTTTTAATATATTCTTAAATAAACTTTTAAAGAATCATTAAAAAAAAAAAAAGAGGAGGAGGAGGGATGGAGAGATCTTTGTAGCTTTGATTATTGATAAAGGAAAGAAATGGACAAGAATCACATGCAGGTGCAATCACGTAATAAAGAAATTGGTGAAGCAAATACCTATGAACAACAAACCTCGAAAAAGAATTTTAAGGGACAACCCTGATAGATAAGAAAATAAATAAAAAAATCAAGGGTCTTTCTGTAATTTAGTATCATTATTGTAACCAAGCACTCTCACAACTGAGCAATCGATATCCAACACGTGTTATACAAATTCTTATTAATTCTGTGGTCTCAATTTCACGTTAATAATATCCACTCCCAATTAGAGGGTGTTCGTTCCTTCGTGTGAAAAAATTAAATTAAATTTTATTTTAAATTAATGTATTTTTAATTTTTTTAATATATAATAATTTTTTAAAAATAAATAATATTATTAATATATTTTTCTAAATAAAAAATATTTTAAAACACGCTATTAAACGGGATGGTGCAGTGCTGACACGTCCGCGTCTCCAGAAACTTCTTTTTCTCTCAGAATGCTAAGCAGAGAACTTCTCGCCCTTTCGCATTCTTTAAAAACGACTGTAATCCTTCTCTTGTTAACCATTAAAAAAAAAAGAGAGAAACACAATCAACAGCCTCAATCTCATTATTCTCAAGGTGAGTTTCTTCTATCATCTCAATCGTTTCGATTTTTTTTTTTATAATCCTGTGAGTTCTTTTTCCCAATTTTCACGAATCCTTATTTAGTATCGTGGACTGTAATTAATTGAGTTCTTGATTGTTATTCATGATTAGTTTAGTTGCTTGGATTTTCATCTGTTATGCATTACTTGTGATAATTAAATGATTGCTTGGGATCTTAGGAGATGATCTCTTTAATTAGTAAAAGATTGCAATATTTGTGGATCAAATTCGATGCATGCTATTAAATTAAAATCAAATCACAAAAAAATTATATATGGCATTTAATTGAATAATAAGATTCCTTTTAGAAATGGGGAAATTTACGATCTCAGTAATTAGTTATTGATACTGTGTTCTTTGTAATTGTATATTTATGCCCGTCCTTTTCTTATTGAATTTGGTCCAGATGTCCTACACCAGAAGGTCAAGGTATTCCCTTTCGCCTTCCCCATACAGGCGACACGGCAGGCCTGACTCCAGATCATTGTCGAGGTCGAGGTCGAGGTCGAGGTCAAGGTCCAGGTAATGTCTTGTTTCCTATATGCATGCTGCCTGCTTTTTGGCAATCTCTCCATATATACTGTTTTCTTTAGTCTATGTCTGTCTAATGTTTTCATTTCTTCTGTATTCTGATTTGGTTTGTAGGAGCTCCTCAAGGGATGTGGAGAATCCTGGTAACAATTTGTATGTGACAGGGTTGTCACCTCGGATTACCAAGAAGGAACTCGAGAAGCATTTTTCCGCGGAAGGAACGGTAGGGATACCATGCTATTATTTTTCCTCCTAATTTTGGAATGTTATTAATTTCTTCGTATAGTTGAATCTCTAGTTTCTGAATTAACTGATCAAGTTTTCCTTTTCCTTTTCTTTTTGTTTATAGGTAATTGATGTTCATCTTGTCATTGATCCATGGACAAGAGAATCTCGTGGGTTTGGGTTTGTTACTATGTCTACTGTCGAGGAGGCTGATCATTGTATCAAGTATTTGGACCGATCTGTTCTTGAGGGTCGTGTCATTACAGTGGAGAAGGTAAAATCTTCATTTGTTTTATTCTCGATGAGTGGTCCTGGTTTTTGCATTTTGGTTGCTTAGCTCTATTTCAATTCCTACGGAAACTCTGGATGCCTATAAGTTCTTATGAGATTGAAAGTTGTTTTCTTCTTTCCACTTGAAGCTTCTGTGGCAGCAGGTCAGCTGTGTGTAGCAGCTCTTCATCACTCTCCAATAAACAACGAATCAAACACTTCAACAATTGTCAGACTGTTAGGGTTGTATGCCCTGAATCTCTCTCTTTTCAGCTGTTAAATTATGTGCAATTTGAAGTTATTCTATAATAATGATTTTGCTTGTTATATGCTGAACATCTGTTTTTAATATCCTATGAATAAGAAAATGTTTTTTCAACCTAATTAGTATGAGCTGTTTTTGTAAAAGAACTGCAATTCAATGAACTCATTTCTCCAATTTGTTGCAGGCTAAGCGGAAGAGAGGACGGACTCCTACTCCTGGAAGGTATTTGGGGCTGAGAACAGTTCGTGGTATGATGACTTGGTCATTGGTCCATATTTTGTTCATCGGTCCATATTTTTTTTTACTTACATTTTTTTTTGTTCCCTCTAGTGCATCGCAGGACTCCTAGTAATTCTCCTTGTCGATCTCCTAGCTACTCTCCTTATCGGGGGAGCAGGAGGCGGTCACCACGTGACAGGAATAGATCCTACTCCCCACGTTACCACCAACACAGATCATATTCTCCTTACTACTATAACCACCACCGATACCCCTCTCGATCTCCATCTCCATACAGTAGGTCCCCTGTTGGCAGGCATGATCGGTCCTACTCACCTTACTACTCAAGGCATTACTCACCAGATGACAGATACCATAGAAGACGCCACTATTGCTCTGTATCTCGGAGTCCTACTCCATGTAGGGCTCGTAGGAGTTCAAGGAGGAGATATTCACTAAGCATCTCCCCTAGCCCATGGAGGAGGACCTCAAGGAGAAGGTATTCACGCAGTGTATCCCCTGCACCAAGGAGGAGCTATTCACGAAGCATCTCCCCTAGCCCATGGAGGAGGACCTCAAGGAGAAACTATTCACGCAGCATATCCCCTGCACCAAGGAGGCGTTATCCACGAAGCATCTCCCCTAGCCCAAGAAGGAGAAGCTATTCATGCAGTGTATCCCCTGCACCAAGGAGGAGCACGAGGAGGAGTTATTCTAGAAGTGTGACACCAAGGCTAAGGAAGAGCTCGAGGAGGAGGGGGTGCTCTCGAGACAGCAGCAGTGCAAGCCCTACTTCCAGATGTGCCTCTAGGTCTGTCACCCCTAGCTCGGCTTCAGCATCTCATTGAAAGTAAATTGAGGCTCGTGCAGACCATATATATATATATATATATATGCGAGGCTCCTGTAGGTTTGCGGAATCGTCTTTTGGGAGTTAAAGAAGTGTAGGCATGAGAGGCTCCTGTAGGTTTGAGGAATATGTCTTTTGGGAGTTAAAGAAGTGTAGGCATGTGTGGTAATTTTCCGTATTTTGGAGTGCCTTAGGTGTCCATGTAGTGACAGTTCCAGTAAGTAATGACTATTGGCTTATTAAAAATAAGAGACTTTCCTTTATGCATTTTTTGTGGTTGATATGTTTGAAGTGTTCCCAGCGAATGTCTAGGAGGCTCTTGCACCATTTCATTAACACCAGACCGGATACAGATTCAACAAAATCTAAAATGCCTTCCTACTCCGCAGGTAACTTAATTAATTATGAATTCTTACCAACACTACAACATTTATAAAGAAGCTTGTATTAACATTCTAGGACAAGCCTGTGGCGTGTAACAACATGCGTTCTCCTTCGTTCTCACTCCTCTTATACATTAATTTCCTCCTACGTTTAGACATTGAAGGTTCTCTTTTTAACATGCGAGACTTGTTTTGTAGAATAATATAGTGATAAATGGATTAATGTTTAAAATGCCGGGTGCAAGAAATTTGGAAAGATGTAAAAAGAAAAAAACGCTAAACCAGTTGTACAGGAGCCAGGCATGTTCTCCTTGTGATTAATCACCTGCGAGGATCTGTTGTTAACAGTTGGGTTACAACTCCATTTTGCTGAGGGTGATGGCTATCAAAGCCATCTGTGTTCCTTCCCGTAGCATGAGAAAGTGTTTTCATATTTGAATTACTTGTGGTTTTTCTTCCTTTCTTCCATCAAGCAACCAGGGATAACCGCATTATGTAAATATATTGACATCATTACTTGCTAGAAAAGTAGAACGCTGTGGTAAAATAGGAAAAATATAGTTCATTAGAAAAAGCATCACAGAAGCGTGACATCTGGTTTATTGATATTTTTCTACAGATTCATGTTTTGATAGAAAGATATGGTCCCTGTCTTGTTATCCTCCGTTTCTTTGCTCACTTGACCTGACTACAACCATATACATCATAAATTGAACGGCAGCGTGTGGTTGTAGTAGCAATTATGGTACCCGGCACTCCTCTATGTTCCAAATTTCCTTGGCGTATTGGGAAATTGTCCGATCACTGCTGAATTTGCCACTGCCAGCGGTGCTAAGTATAGACATCTTCAACCACCTCTTACGATCCCTGCAAGCAAAACATGGGAAAATTTTGGAGGTCAGGGCCATTCTGTAACCTTTACAAGTCAAGTAATCTCTCTTGCGCAACATTGTAGCACAAGTCAGTGTAGACGGAGTTAGTTTTTTTAACATTTTTTTGCTATTTCTTTTCCATTTTAGTTTCATGCATTTGGTTTTGGCCAAAGCCTTCCGTCTTCTTTTGTAGCCTGCAATTCTCATAATAAATTGCTAAAAAATATCGGCAAAGGAGTTGGCTTTCTAGCTATGCTTGCAGTATTGAGTGGCGACATATTTGGCCACCAGCTTAAAGTTTCAAGCAATATTGGATATAGAGCCATGACTGAGAAAATACCAGTCATGTCAAGTGAGTTACAAAAGAATTTTTTGTTGTGTTGGACGCTTTATCGCATTTAAGACATGGTAATACTGGAATATAAACCTCAAAAATTAAAACTGATGAAATGTGAAACTAGAGAAAGCAATTCCTTACTTGTAAGCTTCATCCGCTCTTTCCTGTGCATCCATGTAGCTTGGGAAATCATGGCCAACAAGAAAATAATCTCCACGACCATAACCGGAGTTCCCTTCTAGAGACTCAAGAAGTGGGTTATAGTCATAGCTTCCAAATGCTCCACTTCTTATATACATCTTGGCCTCTTCAAACCGAGGATCTGGTTTAAACTGTGAAATCAGCAAGGACGAGTGTTAGACAAGAGAATAAGGTCCTAGAAACACCTGGATAATAAAACTTTCAAGGAAAGGTAGTAGGAGGATTAGATTAAGCTAAGAAATGATGTTGAGCATTATATTTTTCATCCTATTTCACAAGGAAGCCATCCAGATGTCTTCTTTTGAAGCAGTGCAGGCAGTCAGGCACCAGTCTTATGATTCAAACAATTTAAGGAAGCTCCTTGCAATAAACATAATTTAATTGAAATCATGACTCCTTTTAGTAAGTAACGTCTCCAGTATGGTTTTATCATTTTTGACTTGCTACTAAAACCTATTGCTCTAGTCCATGTTTCTGGCTCTAGTAAGTTACAGCTTCAAGATGAATGCTCTAGCTACATTTCTCTGACTAGGATAAGGAGTAGTCTTTCAATCAATAGATGCCCTTCATAGATTCTTCATCAAGTGTCAGGTAATTCATATTATATAGATGAATGCTTGTTGATCTGAAATTGCTAGTTTCTTACCAATCCATTCTCTCTTTCCTTGCGCAGTCTGGGGACTTCATCTGCTGTTGCACCAAAGAGAAAGAAATTCTCCTCTCCTATTTCTTCCCTGATTTCAACATTAGCACCATCCAAGGTTCCTATTATAAGGCAACCATTGAGTGCAAACTTCATGTTGCTGGTGCCACTTGCTTCCATGCCTGCTGTGCTGATATGCTGTGACAACTCGCTTCCAGGAATAAGCATCTCTGCCACAGATACATTGTAATTTGGAACAAATACTACCTGCAAATTCAGTCATTCATGGTACATAGGTTTAAATATGCCACATGGATGAAAACAAATATTCAATAAAGCGCACACAAACCAAAATCTCATTGAGCAAGCTGAAACACACAAACACGCTGGCTTGCAAAATCAAAATAGTAGAAGCACATACAGAAGTTAATCAAGGGGTAAATGAAAGATGAGAAGGTTAATAACATCTGAAGATTTCAAAATGTCTCAATCCTTATGGGAAAGAAACTGTTGGGTTCTTTATACACAGACTACAGAAAATTCGATTACTGAGGTGAGAAAAAATCAGCTACCCTTCCTGGAAGAGAAAAATGGGGAAAGAATCCAACAATCCAAGCAAATTGCATAACACAACTTGTTTGCAGAAGCAACTAAGAATAATTAAAAGGATAAACAAGCTTTTGGAAAATCCAAAATTGAAAGTGGATTAGTCTAATAGGAAGTCCATTCCATTTAAAACTACTTGATTCAGTATATTGCGCATCCACTATCAGTGGGGCATTTTTTTGTTGACACTTTTCCGATCTAAGGTCAACTGGTTCAACCAATCTGGGGGTCTTGACATGTGTTCAAAGTTTTAACCCCATAATAATGGCAGAAAATCATTTTTGTCAACAGTGTAGCTGCCTTGTTTTCCTACTGCTGAAGATGTATTTCAGTGGTTGCAGACGGTAAAAACTTATTCAGAAAGATCAAAAGTAAAAAAAAAAATACCTTTAAATAACTATTGACTTCAGGATCGGTATTGACAACAGTGCCAACATCATTTACCAGCTTTACAATTCTTTTAGCATTTGTATATGTTGCAAATGCTTTTCCTCCAAACATAATCGTACGTGGAGTTGTTTTCTTCCGCTCTTCAGTGCTCATCTCCTGCCATAGTTCAGTTTAAGGGAAGTTCAGAGATTGACAATGCGTGTTCTATCTCCCAACCACACATTGGTAAGAAATTAGAAGAATTTAAAGTCGGCCACAGATGATATCATCATGATCACACATAATAGGTGAAGCTGTACAGGTGGATTACAATGACGACAATAGGTGATCCATGCTGAAATAACCTTATTTTGGTCTAACAACTGTTTAATTAAGCACAGATCAGAAGGAAAAGGATGTTTTGTATTTTGTACCTTTAGTTTCTTGTACCTATATATTGCACCCAAAATATTTAGCAACTGTCTCTTATATTCATGGATGCGCTTGACTTGTATGTCAAAAAGACTATTTGGATCAATGCTCACACCTGTTTCTCGCAATATGTACTGTGCTAAACGCTGCTTATTGGCCATCTTGGCAGATGACCATTCAGCTTGGAAGTCTGCATTTTCAGCAAACTTTTGGAGGAAGCATCAGTATTGAATCTGGATCCATTACAATAGCAAGAAACCATCCCATGTACAGAATTCACACGAATTGAAAGTACTCACCTCTCGAAGACCTACAAGTAGGTCAAGGTTGGTGACCCACTGGTCAGTTTTCAACCATTTTGTAATTATATTACTGAGCTCAGGACTGCAAAAGCGGAGCCACCGGCGAGGAGTGATTCCATTGGTTTTATTTTGGAACTTTTTTGGCCATATAGAGACATAGTCTGCAAATAGCTCAGCCTTTAATATATCACTGTGTAACTGAGCAACACCATTCACCTATATTGAAGAAATCACAAAGTATAAAAATTAAGAATTTGTTTTTCAAATTTATCAAAGGAGTTTCAGATGAAGCCAGTTTCAGCTTCGAAGTGACTTGTCTGTGGATGTTTAGGGGCTCAAGAAGTCACAAAACATCCTACTTTACATTTGTTCTTCTATGATTGATCATTACAAACATCGACAACTCTGAACAGGGTTTTATGGTTGGTCCATGACCCTTGGTTGCCAAATGCATCCATGGGGCAATCTCGTGTAATGTGATAAAAAATCATATTATTAGAAAATCATTCTAAATTATAATTTAGAATTAAAATATTCTAATAAATTCTCAAAAGATCGATGACAAACAGGTAAAGAAACAACCATTATGTATGTTGCAAACAAGAAACGACTAGCATTATCTTGCAGCACTAGGTATTTGGACTCTAATTTGTAGTCTAGACCTGTGATGATTTTGTTTTCTAATCAAGAGAAATTTAAATTTAAGGTGAAAGATCTACCCTCAGGGAGAAATTATGGCATGCCAAGCAAGAGATGACTTATGTTTGCAGTTGAAAGGTGACCAAAAAATCCCATCAGGCCCAATCATTATTTGGAGAAGTAAGAGAGTTCATGGATACAGCTAGCTTCTGTGTGATTAGATTCCAAATGACCTCTTACCTTATGTGAAGATACCACACATAGATTTGCCATCCGCACAACTGGTTTCTGAGGATTATTATCCAAGATGCACATACTAGGAAGCTTGCTCTCAAGATCAGTTCGTGTGGTGCGTATCATTGTGATGAACTGCAAGATTTTCATATTTTATTCCCAGATCACAATGCAGAAACAGATATTGAGAAAAAGGAGAAGAAAAAAAAGGTGATGTACCCTCTTGTCTATCTCTTCTATGATTTCCATATGCCGCGGGAGAAGCTTCCACATCACAGACTGTGACCATTTTTCCAGTGCTTCAGGAAGGACTGTATGATTGGTATAAGCAACTGTCCTGTTTAAAATATTGATGCTAAATATTCAATGAATCGAATAAATATGCATGGAAAGACATGACCAGAAGTTGCAAGATAAAAATATAGTTGGAAAACAAAATTAAATCCTGAAAAAAAGGCACCTGGTTGTGACATCCCAAGCTTCATCCCATCCAAGTCCTTCATTATCCAGCAACAATCGCATCAGCTCTGGAATTGCAAGAGTAGGATGAGTATCATTCAGTTGTACGGCGACCTTGCTAGAAAATTCAGACCACTTCCATGATCCGTTCTCATTTTTTCTCTCCTTAAATCTAAGAATAATATCCTGCAATTGATTTCAACATCAGGGTTAACTGTCATGAAGATTTGAAGCACAAGAAACTGAACTTTATAGTTATTGCATTTCAACGAAAAAAGAAGTTATCCTTCAACAGATATCATAGTGGTGCTTGTGACAGAAAAGACATTGTAGAACATTAAGTGAGTGGCAGTTTGGAAAACAAATATCCGATTAAATTCTCTACAGTCAACTGCAACTTCACATCATTTGAGAATGAAAAGCAGCATAAAATCCTAGAAAACGTTAAATTTCTCCTGGAGCAACAAATCTAAAAGTATTCAGGGTTTCCTTTTACAAGAAAGTTGGCATCCCATTGATTTGATTCAGCATGCACAACGGCTGATTGCAGATTCCCTTTTGACAAAAAGTGGCTACCATTGCCTTTCATGAAGATGCAGTAACAGTGCAGCCAAAAAAAGAAAAAAAAAGTGAAGTGCCCACTTGACCAGATATGTCCAGAATGCAAAGAGATAACTATTCTGGTAGAAGTTCTTTACGTGTAACCCCTAGACCCCTTTTCCTCTCATCGCCACTTTCAAGGCATGATGGCAGACTTAGATGCTAAGGCATACATAAAACTATGAGGAATGAAGCCACATTAACGAAAGAAGAACAAATATCAAAAGTAAGTTGCCAACCTGAAGTGAAGCACTGCAAAGAAAGAATTGTTGCTTCAGCCGCAAAAGTTTTCCATTTTCTGTAGCATCCCCAGGATAAAGAACAGCACAAATCTGCATATGCACAATTATTAAACTAGTGTTTCAGAAAACATGTGAAATCTGCACGGATGCACATACTTTATTGAATCTGAAAGAATGTTAATCTGAAATAAGCAACAAACCGACAAAAAGAAGAGAGAAAAAAGGTCCGCTTTGGTTTACTGTGTGGGGTCTATTCTTAAAAAATAAGCCAAAAATGCTGGCCAGAGCATCCTTTCTGATGTGATAGTTGAAAAACCAACCTGCTGAGCTCCAGAATGAAGCTGTGAAGCGGATTCATACTGTCCATCATTAAATAGAAATAGATTGAAGTCGTCAGAAGAAGCTCTTGCTTCCCAGAGACGAAGACTAATGGTGTTCTTGGTTTTGTATCCTGGAATTGGCACATCATAGGCTAGAGCTTGCACAATGTCACCACCAACCCATTTTCGGCTGTATTTTATATACAACATGAAACAATCACGCAGTAAGCTCCATATCTTACACAAAGCAAAATGAACATAAGCATAAGAAAGAAAAGCACACTAAAAAAGAAATTCTGGTCCCTTCATCCATGAAGGCAACCTGAAACCACATTAAATTGAGCGATAATCTATTCAATTGAGCGATAATCTAAAAAAAAAAATTACGATCAAATTAGCACTTACGATCCATCAGGATTAACCTCCACTCGACCAAAAAACCTGACAGGAAATACAACATCATGCCTGACAATTTCCCAAGGACTGAACTTCTGCGCGAATCCAGTAAAAAGAAGAAGAAAAAAAGCATCAACAACTTCCTATAAAATATACAACATTTATTACAGCAGTGCAAGGCGCAACCAAACAAACCTCCAGCCAGTCCTCGGCAATTTCTTCTTGGCCCTCTTTGGTGATCCGCTGCTTGAACAGCCCATATCTGTACCTCAGACCATATCCCCATGCTGGCAAATTCAACGTTGCCATCGAGTCTAAAAAACATGAAGCAAGTCTTCCTAGACCCCCATTTCCAAGTGCAGCGTCTTTCTCCTACAAAATCACATTACTAAACATTACACATATTTTAACTCAATTAGACCAATGTTAAACTGAACTCCACCGCAAATGTAAATTAACAAGTTTCCTCCCAATACAATTCACCAGCCCACAAGAGTAACTAGATTCATTTTGGCCATGTCTGGTTTTCTTAGAAAAGGATTCCCATTAATTATTATTTAAAAAAAAGAAAATCATCTACTTGTCATTGCTTGTGGAGTTCTAATCCAACCTGTATTGGGAATTCAATTAACATTTCCAAATAATTCCATCAAACCAATTATTAGAATCCAGTAAATAATAATAGAAAGTTTGATGTAGAGAAGAGGAAGAAATGATAACCTGCTCAACAATGTCCTCAAGCTGATGCCCTAACTGATTCAAAGCCTCACCATAAGCATCTTGAATGTCAAGATTCCCAATTGCATTAGTCAAAGCTCGTCCTTGAAGATATTCCATTGACAAATAGTAAGTCTGCTTTGGATCCTCTTTGTGATAATGAACATAAGTCTCATTCCATTGCTGCGCCACCAATCAATTTATCATATCCACAAAAACAAACAAACAGTTTGCGAAATTAATATTAATAAAAAAAATAGAGTCAGTTACTTGAATGAGGCGATCGCGGACGCTTTCAGCAGTGGCAAAGTAGGCTTGTTCAGGTTCGAACTTGAAAGGAGAGAAATGAGGACTGAATTGTGCATGGTAATTTATATTTGATGCTACCTCTTCTGGTTCGCCAGCCAATGGGCGTGCGATTGGAGGTACTTTAGAAGAAGAAACCGCGGACACTGTTGCTGTACTAGTAGCAGCGCCAGCACTATTGGGCTTAACACTAGCAGGAGCCATTATTGATCCTCAAAAATCCCAACTGATTCTCAATAAGCTTTTCAAATTTTGTTTTAAAAAAAGCGAGCGAGAGAGCGAGTGTTTTTGGCAATCAGCGAAGCAAGTTGGAGAAAAATCAAGGAGATGAGATATTTATTTTGTAGAGAGAGGAGTGGGGTCTAATTCTAATCGAGGAAAAGTGAGAATATGCGGAAAGGCTGAGATTTTTTTAAGGGAAAAGGACAAAATGTGAACGTTTAGGCAAGGGTTAAAAATCTGCGTAGATGGAGAAGAGACGAGAAAGGTTTCTTTCCTTCTTTTGCCTTTATTTGAACCTCAAGTCACATGAGTGGGTGAGTGGGTGAGCATGGGAGTGAGTGAAGGGTGGGGAGACACAGCACGTTATTGGAGATAGGGGAGGTGGTCATCGGACCGTGACATGTGGCGGCATCGTGTGAGAGCGCGAACAACTAAGATGGCTCGAAATCCGGATCTCAAAAGTATTTTTTACCTCACTCTCCACGGGTCGGGTCCACACACGAGAAGATGGGTCATGTCATATGGTCACAGGATTCTCGGAGAGGGGTCTTCATGGAGAAGAGCCGTGAATGGTTAAATCAGCCAGCCTTTGGTCACTCGTGATTTTGATTACATGTCTGTTGCAAGATTCCAGTTCTCTTCTCCATATCATCAGACTTGGAAGCTTTTGGTCATTCAATTCCGCAGCAACCAGCCACATTCAGAGTCACCGAACAAAATTAAGAACCAGTTAACCTGTCATGGCGTTTCTGTCGCAAAAGACAGACACGAAGGGTGACAGAGAGCAAATCCCCTGTTAATAGAATGAATGCAGGCAGGATTTGAGATGTCTTTCAGTACTTCTGTTAGAATAACAATTAAACAAAATTAGCTTACAGCGAGGTTACTGATGCCAAAGAGATTGCAAGTGTCAAAGGCATAACCACTCAGTTCAAGAATTTGGATTCTATACAACCTGTTAAATATTACTATGGGGTATCCGACGTGGAGAGACCATCCACTTAACACGGCTTAACTGACACTCATGTCCCTCTCCCACAAGAGGTCTTGCGGTTCCTTTCAAGGGGAAAAAAAAGGTTCATCTATACGTAGGATTCGGGTTCTCTTTTTCCCTCACGGGAAATTTACAGAAGAGAATCGACAAACAAATCCCATAAATTACCACTTCATGCAGAAATGAATTTATAGCCCCCACCATCGTCAATACCAAATGCTGCTTCTCGACTCTTTTTTTCTTCTCTCCGAGGAAAGTCTGCAGATTGCTGAGAAATGAAAGCAGAAGAAGATGAACCACTTGCTCTCATGTCTTTTCGAATTCCCCATAGCACTTCACTGCATTCCTTCATGGAAGGCCTTGATTGTTTTGAAGGTGCCAGGCAGTGGCGTGCTAATTTAAGCACCTTCTCCATTGCCAAGGTTGATCCAGGAGTCCTCCTTAGTAATGGATCCATGACAAAAATGGCATCTCCTCCTTTTAAACTCTGCATTGCCTGCACAGGAAAGGTGTTCTTGCGCATTACATCATAATGTTATGATAGCAACATCTCATGCACGATGGTATTCTCATTAATCCACATGCAGCAACAGCACATGAATGTCCCATACACAGAAGTGGATTGTTTTGGTCGAGCTCCACCCGTGCGATGTTCAACATGTTACCTATATAATCCACATAGCTTGCATTGATAGGCCAGTTACCAAATATTGTATATCCTATCCTATGAACACATAAAATTGTTTTAAGCAAAAATTTGATTTGTTTAATATAACTTTCCCTTGATATCCATGGACCAAGTTTTTTTCTATTTTAAATAGAACCTTGCAAACAGAAGTTTTGAGTTGAGAAAGAATTTGTAAGTCCTAACCTAAAGAATGCAGATAAGAAATCAGGATTAATTTGTGGATTATTTGGTACAAAGGCATAGTTATAGCAGAAAATGAGCCTAGACCTTATGAGCAGAGGAATTCTCAAAACTCATCTTCAGCACGAAAGACAGAAGAACAATATTGTTATCAAGCAGCTTCAGAACTTGAATCCATGTATCATCCATCATTTCCCTTCCCTACTGTCAAGACTAAACCGCATTTTTCTAATATTTGTACCAATAATATTTATAATTATTATAACCACGCAGGCTGGTTGATAGAAACGTGAACCCAAAGATCAGCATGATAGTATTTATCGAATGCAAGCACCTTCTAATAGACATGTTTCCAAAATGTGATAAAATCTATGTGAACCAGGCATGAATGCTACATATGGTTTGATGGGAGTAAACAATATACTTGCACTGCAGGTTATGCTGTATTTGCGGGACTGGCAAGTTGCAACACTGCTGTAATGCAATTATTAACTCATATACCAGAATCAATTGCCTAGCATATGTGAACCCGGAGATCTAATTCAGAAAATAAAACAAGCTGTCCATGTTCCCTCGACTGATAGAATGAATGACACCTTGATGGCCCTCACTGCAAACGCTACCATCCCTAAATTCTAGGTGATAGAATGTTTGCAATGTGGGCACAGATATCCAGGTGTTGATTCATAGTTTGTCAAATCTAAAGATGAAATAACCGGGGATGCTCCAATACTTACCCATTTTATGGTGACTCTCTCTTTTAACGATCTCTTTTGTTCAATTGGGTGTCTTCCTGTCATCAGTTCAACAAGAAGTACACCGAAAGAGTAGACATCACTCTTTTCAGTGAGTTGATATGTCCTCAAGTATTCAGGATCCAAGTAGCCTGTTGATCCTTTGACTTGAGTAGAAATGTGAGTAGCATCAGAACCTTCTGTGGTCAATCTCGCAAACCCAAAGTCTGCCACTTTGGCTCGGAGTTTCTCTGTGATAAGAACATTCGATGATTTTATGTCTCTGTGGATTATTGGAGGATCTGTCAATTAAACAAGTGAAATTCAGATTTCTGAAAGCTTCTATGATCCAGAATATGAATCATGAAGATGTTCCAAATAAGTGAACAGATACACATGTCAAAACAGCTTTGCTAAGCTTTATAATAATGTTTTATAACCACACAGGATGGAAAATTTCAAACAAGCAAGCTACTTACATTTGAGATTATAAATCCAATCACTGATACCAAATATAAACTAAATGCAACATCCATCCAGAATTGATCGGTCACAATGCTGCTAATGTTGTATGATTGAATCAGATCAGTACAAACTTTGAATGAAAACAAGCTTGTACCTGTATATGTGTGAAGATAAGTGACTGCGTGAGCCACATCAATTGCAATATCTAGCCGTTCAGAAATTTCAAGTATACTTCCTTTCTTGCCTGCATCGTGCAATGCCATCCTAAACACATTAGTTAATAGTTACAGGAGTACTTTTTCTGCTGCTGTAATACATTTTCCATTGATTGTTAAAAAGGAAAGCGAATTGGTATAATTGGGTGATATAAACTATAAGCTTTAAGCTTCTGGCATAACAACCTGCAATTGTAGTGTGATAACCATGTATTAACAGTTGAAAAACATTTAAGGGCTTGTACCCTGTATCTGATTTTCTGGATCTTGCAGACTAAAATCAATTGGTTGGAATTTGAAAACTTACTGCTCCTTCACTTACCATCCAGATGTTCTCGAAGATTTCCATTGCCAACATGTTCAACCACAAGGATTCGCTCATCTCCTTGCTCCACGTATCCATAAAATCTCACCAAATTCAGATGTTCAATCTTGGACAGGGTAATTGCTTCATTCTGGAACTCCAGTAACAAACGCTTGTCATGTGTGTTCTGCGACACAGCGTCAAGTAATTACCAACAGCGGTAACAGATGGACCAATTCTATGCTTCTAAAAAAATAAACAAGATTTCACTTTCTTCCCTTTTTTTTTTGCCTTTTTGTTAAAATATTCACATCTAACCAAAGAAACAGAAGCTGATGTAAGGGTTACTGAGGTCACATCTCTTGTTCTGTCGTAATATACCTTTTTAGCACGCTTCACTGCAACAAAAGATCCATCCCTGAGCCTCCCCTTGTATACGGTAGAAAAGCTACCGTCTCCAATCTTATTTGCAGGCGAGAAATTATCGGTCATCTTAAAAATCTCTTGAATGGAGAAACCACCTTCCCCAACCATTCCACTTGTGGCACTGGAAGATCCACGGGTACTAGAGGACTTGAATATCGATGAACTCTTACTTCCTGTTGAAAGATCAGTTGAAACTGCTAAGGAGGATTAGTGTCTGATGCAATAAACTGTTGAAAAACAATCAGAGAATAAAGGTTGACTTTTGATGTCATTGTACTTTTCTCTACTTCAAAAATTCCTGGACTGCTGCAATTTCATAGCCAAACTACGAGTATTTTCATCACACTACATTGATTAAACAGGGTAATTGTTTTGTATATCATGGAGAGAGCTTGTCTCTCTTTAGGAAAAGGACACGCAGCATGACATGTTCTGTGAAATACGCGCCAGCCCTCCAAGCAAGCAACTTCGTTTGAGAGATATACATGGAGATTAAGCGAAAATTAAGATAACTTACAGGATATCCCCCCGACTTGCTTGTTGCTTTTGGCTGCATCAGTTACAATGTCGTCGGCCTTGCTTTTTCTGGGAAGCAATACTGTAAAGGCTCCAACCACTCTTTTGAATGCAGTTTTGACATAGCTCAAGACAGAACGATTTTTGCTAGGGCGCATGTTTGGTTCATGTTGGAGATAAGAGACCTGTTTTGTTGGGTTCGTGTAAGGGGGATGGGGAGATGATGCTTTCTTCATTTTCAGAGCTATGGCCGTCTTGTATGATTGGGTTGTGGCTTCAAGTGGTTGATTTTTGTTTAAACCAGAATAATCGTGTATTCTTCCATCGACCAATTCAAACAAAAATGTTATTTAAAGTTTTTTCGTAAGCCTAAATAATTGCAGTAATCTCCCACAGTCCCAGTCAGAAATTTAAATTGAATGGCCGGGTCAACAGAACCAATTAATGATACCGAGTCACCGATCTCATCTGTCCTCCAGGAAGATTAGAATCTGGAAGTAGTGCACAAAAAAAAACAAATCAGGGGGGTCATACGTGAACGCGGGGAAGTAAACCCTTTTGGCCTTTTTACGGACTTTGACCAGATTGTAGACCACTTGTGGCAGTTTCACAGGGCCTGCTCTGTTGGCTTTTAGTTTTTTTTATCTTCAACCGAAACCCAGCTCATCCCCCTCCGTAAAAGAATGTTACATGGGTGGGAGCATGATGGAATCTGCTTCTTATTTTCCAAGTGTATTTGGGAAGCCAGGACATTTTCTGGCAAAACATGTGAGAAGTTTGACGTGATAGGATTACAGCTTACCTGCATCTCACAACATTCCGGGTTTATTCTGAGCAATACCAGCTATCAGATGGTTATTTTTCAGTGTTTTGAGACATCATCTCAGTTGCTCTTAGCCATGGAATTGTGTTCTTCACCATGGACTTTCTTAGAGAAAGAAATTAGTTTCTTTTAGTAGTTCCAATTCTCAACCCTGTCTCCTTGCTTGGCTATGGTGGTTGCATTTACGAGTGCATCAGAAATGAAGCGATGGGATGCTATGGCATCATAACGAAAAGGCTACCAGAGGAAAGATGAAGAATGACATTCTTCGGAGAATAAGCAAACTGAGGAGGAGGAGCTGTTATACAGGTGGATGAACCTGGACCATACCTCTGAAAATCTTACATTTTGTTGGTTGAAAACCCCAATGCACCTGAAACAGAAGCTCTGGATACTTGGGACTGAGGGAGTTGCACAAATAGCCACTGTACATTCTTTGATTTTATACAAGAAAAGAAAAGAAAAAACAGACTAACAGCCTATCTCTTTAGAAGGGGGATGATAATTCCCACTGCGAAACCTTCTTTAACATTCCTGAGCTCCTCTATCTCTTCTGTAGCAATTGATAGAGGTTTCAAACTCATTCAGGGGCCTGAAGAGCAAAAATACTTGCATTACAAAACTAAAATGAGTAATTAAACTGCTTAAATATGACAAGAACGAAATCATGTGACCAGCTCAATAGTTCAGAATTAAAACTTTCAGAAACTAAAAAAAGGGCGACCAATCATTGATTTGCATGTCATGTACGCACATGGGATGCAAACATTGCCTTTTTAGTGATGTCGTGCCTGACTATTGTCGTGTTGATCATGGTGTTCAAATACCAGCATGTTGTTACTGCGAACTGTGCTTCCAAGCTTTTACAAGACAGTAGCAATACACTCTAGTACAATAGCTGGAAAGCAGGTATAAATAAAACATGAGCTCAGTGGAAATCATGAGAGCAATAGATTGATCCAGCTAAAAAGAGAGAAAAATGATACTGACCAGTTTAATCAAAACTCATTCTCCAGTGGAGAAGATGTTGTAGAAAAGAGCAGCAAGAAAATATAAGAGCAATGTGAGCATCAAGATTCCACGGAAAGAACCCACTAGTTCAACAAAGAAACCAGCTCCAACAGTTCCCACAATGGCTGTTAATGTTCCAGCAGTATTCAATATTCCTACAAGGAAACAGTGAGCAGTTGTTAACATACCACGCTAAATTAATGTTTTGAAGTTATCAAGTACTATCCTGAACAAGTAAAATCAGACCAAACTCATTATATATAACAGAGTTAGTGGTACCGCGTCAAACACCAGAATCATGTCGTGGATCTTCTGGAAATGGAAAGAGAAAAAACTAGACAAAACCAGAGAGAAAAATGACTAGCATCTTAGCCTTTGCATCCTTCATTACACGAGCCTGAAGATTCACAAGAAAACCTGAATGACTTTAGTCCAACAGAAAAGGCTAGCCAAGCAGAAGCAAGAGATGGACTTCTAGCAGTCGTCAAACCAATAAGAGCAATACCAGCACCAAAAAAAGTTTTACGAGGAAACCAAGGTTGCATGCATGCAAACAGACAACGAAAACAAAATATAAGGCATACAGAGGGAAAACAAAATGCCGACTCAACTCTCAAAAACCTATCTTCCAGAGTATATAGTTCAAACATTGATTTTCATATATTTTTTCACAAAATGTGGGTGTGTGAGGAAGAGGAGAAAGAAATGAGATATGGTTGCAGTCGTATGTAAAAGAACTTGAAATTAACATCAATCATGACGTAGTTCAGGACTTCAGTCATACTTCAACAAGATAACAGTGTTTTCATGGCGCCTACAATTTGATTTGAAGGACAGCATCATATTCCACAATCAATTTATGTAGAGAGCTGTTCAAAGAACTTCTCTGAGAGAATAATCTCCACATGAAAAGACTTGCTTTTACTGGAGCATGTCTGGTTGTATCACAAGAAAGTACAGACAGATAAAACAAACATATGACAAAATCTTTACAAAAGAAGTAAAAGAATTCTTTTTTATTTCAAGCCCTTCGCATCCGGAGGAACATATAGATGATAAATCAAGAAACTTCCGCAAGGACATTAAAATCATAGACTGTGTAAATAGAACATGTAAATATGCATTTTGATCATATAAAAAAAATAAGCAGGGAGACACCTGCATGATTTTTCAACTCAAAGTGACACTTATAGCACTGCGTATCAACATATCTGACCACGTACCACCAAAGTATCCCATGAATCCCATCACCCTCCATGGAACAGCACTAAACCATGGTGCATGTTTGAGGTCAGCATGATATATCTGTTCACAACATTCACTATAGCATATCTTCCTCTAGTAAATATGTGCATACAATGCAATAGAGAACCACAGTTAAAGTGATAAAGTTGGCCTTACTGTGTTAAAATAAATGGGCATCCAGGAGAGAATAACAAAAATCCCTGCAGACTTTTTTAAAACCATTTCAAAATATCAGTACCAGAAGGTGATGGTGTTCGTCCTCGGTAGAGCTGAATCTAGATACTGGAAGCAAAGACTTGCACATAGTACAATCATTCTAAGCATCATATTCGGCACAAGAGAGGAAAAATAATGACAGATTCTAGATTAAAGTATGATGTGTGAAGTACCCAGCTATGTATGGTGTTGGCAACAATTAAGGACCAAGTTGGCATCTTAGAGAGCAAGCGCATGAAAGGAGGGATTATTCTTCTTGTCTTAGATTTATTCTCCATGGGAAAAGATTTCCACTCCTTGTTTAATATGTACTCCAATTCATACTCTGAAATCTGGGAACTTCGGTCAGGAGCACATGATATTGCAGATAACCAAACCAAAACCCACAGGAATCCAGATAGTCCAAAAATCACAAATGGACCAAATATACTGCCTTTTGACAAGAGGATTGGAGATTGCATTGAGTCCTCCTGCATTTCCAAAGTTGAAATCTAGCCATTGCAATCCCAACAGCCCTGGCTCGTTCTGTCAACGGGAACCATCTAAAAGAACAGGTTTATACACTTTCTTCAACATTTTAGCTTCACCGTCTTTTAAACTACAAAATAGAATCACGCAGTCCATTGTAAAATCATACTGGCCGGAATCAAACAAGAGAATTAAATGAGACCAACAATACCTTGCTATCATGTTGTTCATACAAGGAAGAGCCACGCCATCAGCAAAATGCCTAGCATTGCTCGCGCAGCAAGTAGAGCCCATAATGAAGTATCCGCCGCCCACGGCATACGAAATGTACCTAATGACCACTAGGCAACACCCCATCCCATCACTACCTTACCACCATAATAATCCACTCGCGTCCCTACTGCTATTGGCGGAATTACATATCCCCACCTAATTTTTTATTTTTTTTGGAAATTGATCGTATAATTTGTTAGAATTAATCCGATTGGCACGGTTAATCATATAGTTATTTAAAAGAAAGGGTGTCAGCACACTTGTATTTTGCATTAATGAAACAATTAATTAAATTTATTTAACATTTCTAAGCAACTAGCATGAGAAATTCAAGTTTAAATACATAATTAAATAAATAAAAATCACCTGAACAATACCGGAGAAGGATCGGCTCCAACCGTGAGCAAGAGACAAGAGTGCAATCACCGCTCACATAAACACATAATCAGCATTACAAAGAGTCAGTGCCAAGGCAAGCATCGACACCACTTTAATCCTCTCTGATGTTATTTCGGAGTCGTTAATTCGCGGTAGAATTGGGAGTGAACTCGGTGAAAATGAAACGTTTCTAGAGCAGTTTTGGTTTGAGGAATTAACGAAACGATAAGGTTGGAGCTTGAAACGCGCAGATTTGTGATTTTGAAGTGGAATTAGAGAGCGAATTGGTTGATTGAGAGCGAGCGCGAATTGGTTGATTGAGAGCGAGCGAAGACTTTTCTTTTTTCCTCTCTTTTTTGTCTTTTCTTTTTTTTTTCTTTTTTTGAGTGACTGTTGCTGACAAACTAGCAGCAAAGAATAGCAAGTGTGGGGAGTTATGAAATGATAGGAATGCCCTCACTTGGTAATTCAATTCTCTAGGTGAATTTGTTGTTTTTTTGGGAGTTTGAGGCGTTTGAGGGTTACGGGGTTTCAGAAGGCTTCTGTTTTGGAGAAGAAATTACGTAGGTGTGTTTTGAAGGTTGTAATTTAAAATATTTTTTATTTTAAAATAATATTTTTAAAAATATACTTTTATTATTAGTATATCAAAAAATAAAAAATTAATTTTAAATTAAAAATTAAATTTTTAAAAAATACAATTTCAATTACATTCTATTATTAACTAACGCCAACAATTAATCAATAAAGGATCTCGTTTTTCACTGTGCTTCAACTGTTCATTCACTCACATTTATAGTTACTAGTATTGTTCATTGACGCCTTCTCTTTTCTGGATCTCCAAAAATTTTATCCTTTTGCTTTGATCATTAATTTTTTCTTCTTTTCAATTTGATCCTTATAAGCTATGTTATCATGGTTTTATTTGTTGGGATTTATTTAGATTTACATGATATTGCGTATACAGGATAAGGGAGTATTTCAACATAAAATGAATTATCTCTTTAATTTGATCCGTTGTCATAGTTTTGTTTTTTGGAATTTACTTCAATTTACATAATTTTACATACGCAAATGTCAGAAATATTTTGGTATAAAATGAATTATCAGTTGTACATAATAGGATTTTAGATTATTGTGTAAAAACATTAAAACAATAAGAAACAAAATCAACATAAACCAAAAAAATAAAATCTATTGTTTTAGGATTTTATATATCAATCATAAACTTTATTTTTATTATATTTTAATTCCTAAATATTGAAAAATAAAAGAAAAAATTGTTGAAAAAAATAGAGAAAAGGAAAATGATTAAGTGAGTCACATTTCAATAATAATAAAAAAAATCAATTATGATATCAATAAATCATGTCTTAAAGATCAATCAATTATATCTTAAAGATGAGAATTCAATGAAAATGACACGTTAACTTGTTAGAGTGTTGTTAGAGTGTGATTGTGATTATTTTTTAAATAATTTTTTATATTAAAATATATGTTAAATTTTTTTATTTTTTAAAAATTATTTTTGATATTAACATATCAAAATAATTTAAAAACACTGAAAATATATTAATTTGAAGTAAATAAAATAATAAAAAATTTTAATTTTTTTAAAAAATACTTTTAAAACACATAAACAAAAAGTCCTATAAATTTTTAAATTCACTAGGGGTAGGGTTGGTTAATTGAGATTACTATAATGTTTTTGGATATTTTCAAGTAAAAAAAAAAGGTTTTCACATATTTTTTAGTCATAAAAAATGATCAGAAAATGCGTTCTAAAAGGTAACATTGCTTCAACATGTCTTAAAACATTTGGATTTGTATTATCGAGTCTCACTGTCATATCCATGCGGCGGAATCTTTGGACGTGTGCGTGCTAAGAATGCAGTGATTCATTCTAATATCTTATTAGCCTATGCATGCATCCATTTCTGTAAAAATAAATAAAGATCTTGTTGATGGCAACTCATATGAAATGAATTACCGGGAGAGTTCATTATCCATGAATGGCGACCAATCCATAATCGAAATGGGACAGGAACCAAAAATGTTGCTTCGTTTTACATCTCCGACGTTTGATTTTTAGTACTGCCGCTCTAAACACTAATTTAACTGGTTTGAGCATGGAACAGCCCTAGTAAATTTACTGCTCAATGGTCGGAAATCTAGTCTTCCTCTGCAAATCATGAGGCACGGGGCACCCATTTTCCAAGCAAAAAACCCATCCATTTTCAAGCTTGACAATCAAGATTTCAACATCAAAATGAATGACAAACCGAAATCAAAGCAAGTTACAGAAATTCATCTTATTGGCAACATGCAGGTATTTATGTAGATAATTACTGGGAAGATAAATATGCTTGACATACTCTTGTCTACCATCGTACTTGTAGTGAAGTATAATCTGCACCCTAAACTTCAAGCAAAACTCAATACAGTCACATTTTGCTATTATGTTTGCCAAACAGGGAGTGTCGACCTTCGGCAATTAACTCCCCTGTTGCTTTGTTTTTCACAAGAACAATTGTTCCAGCATAGCCTCCATTTCGTCCTAAAACCCTCGCAGTAATCTCTAATTCATCCTGCAATTTTCCCAGAAAAAAGATGGACAATAAGTTAACACGCCAATCATATCAGCACAATGCAAGATCTAAATCCCAGGCTATCATTACGTTATGAACAGAGAAAAAATAGCCCAGATACAGACTCTGAAAATCATCGATGATCACTGATGGCAACAGATTACACATTACATGTAGCAAAAATTAACATGACATATATCAAGGTGCTAATTAAAAAAAGAAAAAAGTTACATGTGTCAAACGCAAAGTGAGATTTCTCCTTTCATATACTGAAAGGAAAGAATTGCGCTTACATTAACGTTTGCAGTGGAAAGAAAAGAGATGGACATATCCACGGAGACAAGAAAAGGGATACCCTCAGCTTGGGCAACTACAGCACCTCCTTCGTCAACGAGGTTTGCAATTGCCCCGGTTGCTAACTTCCCATTTCTATCCTGCCACGAAATATAAAATAAATCCCATAATATGATCCATTAGTAATTCAAATCAGTTCGACTGTGAAACCCAATATACAATTATCCATAAAATTAAAAATCCCAAAATTTATAAGGCCTCTGGCAATCCAATTAAACAGAGAGAGGGGAGTGGTATGTGTATTTTCTTACAGTGAGGCGAGGAGGGACCTTGAAAGTGGTAGAGATGAACCCGGGTTCAATCCGGTCAACTTGGATTCCTCTAATAGAAAAATCTTCATAGAAACTGCGTTCAATCCATGGTCGGTGAGGGTGAAACTTGATTGAGGACACGCTCTCTGATTCTTCATTGCTCAGATTCAAAAACTCCCTGGCCTTCTCCATCTCGATTGTCGTCTAAATCTTTCAACTCTCCCTGTAGCTGTGATGGTTCTGGTCAATCGTCATTTCCAATCCCATGAACCTTTTTAACCTGAGTTATTAGGCGTGGCGTCCTTATCGCAATTAAGCACGAAGTTTCGTATTAAACAGAGTTAATTAAATAATTAGCAGTAGTTCAACTAATATGATGGTTTCTCACGTTCTTGATAATGTGGTATAGGATAATTTTTAAAATTATTTTTAATTTAAAATATATTAAAATAATATTTCTTAATCAATCAAAATTATAAAAAAAACATAAAAAAACACGTTAATTTAATATTTTCAAAAATAAAATAAAATTTTAAAAATATTTGAAAAGATAAAAATTATCACAATATCAAAAAAGTAAGAATTTAAATTCAAAAAGTTACGAGAACCATGATCAATAATAAACTTCATTATAACTTAATCCCTGTAATTTAATGATATTAATTAATTAAATTATAAATTATAAATTCAATCCCTATTTTTTAAAATAATTATTTATAATTTAGTCTTTTCAACAACTTTATGTTTTTTTTTTAAGTAGAAAAAAGAAAAGAAAAGTAGATATGATAAAAAAAAAATGATTCAAAATACATTTTAAAATATAAAAAAAAAAACCACTAAATAAGGATGATTAATATCAATTAAAGAAATATTTAATTATTATTGATAGCATAAAAATATTTAATTAGTTTTGATATTTAGGCCCCATTTGTTTGCTGAAAAGTAGTTTTTTTAAGTAAATTCTAAGAAAGTGAATTATTTTTTGATGTTTCGTAATGTAATGAAAAATAAATTTAAAAATACTTTCCAGTATTTGGTTATGTTATGAAAAATAAGCTGAAAAATAACTTATCAATATTTTTTTAATTTATTAAAATAATGAGGAAGGAACCTTACAGATTAAAAGGTACAATGAGAATGAAATTAAAAAAAAATATATAATTTCATAAATTATCTCAAATAAAACAAATAGTAATCAAAATAATAGAGATCAAATCTAAAAAAAAAATGAAGAAATTAAAATATAATGATTAACATTTCATAAATTATTTCAAATAAAATAAGTAACAAACAAAAGAATGAGAATCAAATTTGATAGATAAAAATCTCAATTAAAAAATAAAAAGTAAAAAGTAAATAACAATTATAAAAATAAGGATCAAAGTTATATAAAAATTAAATTATAAAGGATGAAATTGAATATATATAGCAATCAAAAGTTTGAAAACTAAATTTGATATAATCAGCAAATAATATGACATTTCTAAATTATTCATAACTTTTGGCAAGTGTTTTCTATCTAAAATAAAAGGAAAATGCTTTCTTGAAAACTAAACTAAATTTTTCTTTAACTGGAAAGTGTTTTTTTCTTGATTAACTTTTCTAATGACAAACAAATATAAAAAAGTTTGAAAAATAATTTCCTGAAAACAACTTTTTAGAAAACAAATGCATCTTTAATAACTAAATTTGTAAAAACCGGTATTGATTATATTCTCAACGGTTTTGTCACTATGTAGAATGATGAGTTAGGAAGTGTTTGAAGATGTGGTAGCGGTTGTTTTTTAAAATATTTTTTAAATACATCAAACTAATATATTTTTTATTTAAAAAAAACTATTTTAAACATCAATATATTAAGACAATCCAAAAGTATACATACATATGTATATATAAAATAAAACAAAAACTGAATTCAATTTTTGGCCAACCCCTATTTTGAACACAACACTGAACAAGGGCTGAACACACAGTTAAAAGGTATGGTGTTTTCACTACTTCTAGTTTTATTATGTAGTGTCTCCTAAATTAATGTCAATTGAAATAATTGATTTTACAAAATATAATGTGGTCCTTGATTTTTTTATAACAATTGAGCCCGTTGAACCAAAATTAAAACTTAGGTGTATCTTTTTTTTGGGGTGAGGGTTGATTTAAAATATAAGGGATTGAAGTGAAAAATATAGATAAATAAATAGCATCTTTATATTTATTTTAAAAAATTTATTTTAAATTTTTATCTTTTTATTCAACAGTTAATCGGTTTCTCTGATCTATAAAAACTACAATGTTAATACGATGATGTTAAAACTTAATGGAGTTTTAAATAAAAATATCATTATTTACATTTCATGTATTTATATAATATACAGATGGTTTTATTAAAAAAATGCAAATGATGATTTTTAATTTAATTTAATTTTTATTAATTTTAATATTTATATATATATGTAAATTATTGACACAAATGCAAAAGCATGTGCAAAAAACACCAGTGTAGAAAATGAAACTAAACGATACCCCAAATCTATTAAAACAGGCCCAAGTTTTGAAACCTAAAGTGAAACTATTATACGAGAAAATGATATGAAGGCCGAATAGGCAGGCCCAAACACTCGGACTGTAACAACGACAGAGCAGCCCAGGTAAATTCGGCAGGTTATTATAACATACCGTATGTTTATTTTTTAAAATATTTTTGTTTAAAAATACATTAAATTAATATTTTTGAAAATATGGTTGAGTTGTAATATTAATTAGTATATAGAGTGCTCAATTATTTTTTATATCAATATATTAAAATAATTTAAAAATATAAAAAATATTAATTTAAAATAAAAAATAAAATAAAATCAATTTTTTAAAAAAGTTTCTGAAAACCAAATCGGCCACCCAATGGTAGTTGGTTCAAATAATACAATACTTATTTTTTAAAAAAAAAAATGTTAAGTTAATTAAAATATATTATTACCAAAAAAAAAAACATTATCTCTTAGTTAGTAGGGTATACAATTTAGACTCGATTAATTAAGTTCCAACCTCTAATAAACTTTTAAATACCGCTGTTTTTATTAAGAAAAACCAAACCGGCGAAACAAGTTGACATTAAGGATCCTTGGTTTAACACTTCTCCCGAGATTGGCCTCGTAATTTCCAAGCATCGTTTTGGTGTCTGGGAGATAAACACGAGGGGGTAAATTTCTATGCCAATTGTAGTGTCGACGGTAGAGTTGACCAGCAAGTGTTTTGGACATACTTGATTAGCGCCGGTATCTTTATAAAAGAATGGGACTCTCTGGTAAAAGAGATGGAATCTTTACATCAACAGTTAATCATCTTAATTTAAAATTTCATTTTTTTAAAAAAATTCCCTTTTTATTTCCCTTTTAAATCTCTATAAAAAAAAAGGTTGAAAACTGATATGATGCTTCTCTATTCACACTTTTTTTCCTATTTTTTCCCCTATTTTACTGTATTAAATTTTTCTTTTTCAATTTTATTAATTTAAAACGGATTGTTATATCTTTTTGGTTTTTTTTTTAAGTTATTGTAATTTTAAAAAATTATGCCTACATTTAATTGAAATTTAATTTTTACATGTATGTATTTTTGTTATTATAATATTAAGTAAAGAATAATTTTTAAAAACAAAGTTTTTAAACCAACTGAAATCCTTGACCTGATTTTTGGGTTTTAAGAATTAGGTTGTAAATTTTAAATTAATCTAATATGTTATTTTTTGAATATTAAAAAAATAATTTTTTTTTTTAAAGTCAAAACTCGTTGTTATTGGTTATTTAGGTTACTTTTGGACTTACCAAGTCAATCAAATTGCATAAAATCAACTTCCAGGTCAATTTTAAACTCAAGTTAGATAATGAATCAAGCTGGATAGGTTTTAATGCTGTTTTGTTGGGTCCGATTTAATAATAATACAAAATAGTTTTTTTTTCTAAAATACATTTTTTATGTTTTTATTTTGATTGATTTTTTTAATAACTTCATATCTTAATATTTGGTTAATTTTGAAATGAATTTTATAATTTATTTTGATTTTTTTCTATGAGATTACTATAGTCTTTAATAAATATCCTGATATTTAATTGATGCTCAATTTTACGAGTATTTTTTTTTATTATCATATTATATCATTAAAGAAAGATTAATTTATAAAATTAAAGTTGTCAAATTCAATGAAATCCAAGATCCCAGTCATAAATTTTGTAGGTTAAGCCATGAATATTAGATTGATGTAAATTCATAAATTTTGTAGGTTAAGCCATGAATATTAGATTGATGTAAATATCACCATCTTACTATGTATATATATATATATATATTATCTCAATTTTTTCAAGTCAAATCAAGTTTTTTATAAGTTATTTAAATTATTTTTTGATTTGTCAAGTTAAACAAATTAAAAATTATTTTTTTAAAATAATTAATTTTAAATTAGTATTAAATAGAAATTTGGATAGGAAGAATTCATTGTTGAACTTTCAAGTGAAGTTTAATGATGATGCTAAATAATTTATTAATATTTAAATATTTTATTTTAAAATAAAAGTTTTTTTTTTTTTTTTCTGGATTGATTCAATCTGCAGCACGGAGCATGCACGAAAGTAGGCTCAACTAAAGCAGAAACAAAGCTTTCGACAAGACTTCTTCTGCTACATTTTACTTCTGCACCAAGCGATGCTCATGCTAGTTTACTTTAACTGCTTTACAAGCATAAAAACAGTGAAGGTGAAAACAAAATAAAGGGCAATGCTTCGATGACTTTCTCTTCTTGCTTTTTCTGTCAGCCATGAAATCCTTTCTGCCTTTGCTCGATTACGGTTCAAGGTTCCAAGCATCATGTTCTTATCCCTTTCCCTCTCTCATCTCTCCCTCCTTTTATTCCTCCTGTTCATGCAATGCCTGCGACATGAGTGAATTGTTTCGTCCATCATCATCGGAGGTTTCCCTCGAGTTTATTTGTTGAGATTTGTGACAATTAACATGCGGGAGTCTCACCGCAGTCGATAATGGGGGTTTAGGATTACTGTTTTTTAAAATGTTTTTTTTTTTAAGTATTAAAATAATTTATTTTAATTTTTAAAAATTATTTTCAATGCTAACATATTAAAATGATTTAAAATAAAAATAATTTGAAATGAAAAAATTCAATTTTTTTAAATACTTTTAAAATAAACAAACAAACAAACTAGATATTTTTAACAATTTTTGTGGGATGTATCTTTCAGCCGGTGATTGTTTTTAAAATATTTTTTATTTAAAAATATTTAAAAATATTTAAAATTTATTTTTAATATTAACACATTAAAAAAATATAAAATTATAAAAATTAATTTAATTTAAAAAATTAAAAATTTTAAAAAATATTTTTTAAAATATAAAAAAATATCCACTTCATGTGAAGAGGGTTTAAATCTTATTTTTAAGAAAATAAAGTATTTTAGTTATGTCCTGGATAGTTAAATTGTAATCAAATTAGAGATGTAAATTTAATTTCAATGCATGAAAACCAATTATAATACGTGTCTCAGCGAATTTTTTTACATAAAAAGAATGAGAAAACCTTGAAGCAAAATTTATTGTTGATTTAAAGAAAAGAAAAAAAAAATTGCATAGGGTTTATTAATTTTTTTTAACCTGAGTTGATACTCCTTGAAAAGAAAAGGAAGAAATTTTTTGAAAAAAGTTTTTCTCGTTTTTTTTTTCTTTAAATCAATGGTCATTGGCAAGATAGATTGCAAATCCCAAATTTAGAAGGGGTTTATTCAGGGGTTCTCCATCATTTTCCACTTAACCAGCCACCCTCTACTCGCTCCTACACGCTTTTGCTTATTCTAACCCTTCTCCCTCTCTCAAGCATGAGCTTAGCTTCCACTCCACACCACCAGCCATGACTCGACCACCGCAACCTCACCCCCCAAAGCACCACCACCCTTCCTGCCACCGTCACCCTTCCAAACCCATTACTGGATTCTGCGCCTCCTGTCTCCGAGAACGCCTCGCCGGCATCGACCCTGACACCCACCAAGAAACCCCCGTGACCCATCTTGCCGCCGAACTCCGTCGTAGCAAATCCTACTCCAGCACCACCACAAGAAACAACCCCAACAATAACAATGCCGCCGCCACTGCCACCACCTCTGAGCCCCGCCGCAAATCATGCGACGTTGGACCATTTCGTAACACTCTCTCTGATCTCTTCCACGTCGATGATAAAAGAAGAAGCTCCTCGATTGAAAAGACAAAGGGTTTTGATTCAGGGCTTGAATTAAAAGAAGAGGAGAATTTAGGAGAGATTAGGGTTTCTGCGCAGGATGCGAATAACAGTGAAGGGAATGTGGAGGATCTTGAAGAGGATGGAGAGTTAAAAACAATGAAAGAGTTTATAGACCTTGAATGGGAGAGAAAGAAAACTGGAGGGAGAGATCTCAAGGACATTGCGGGGAGTTTTTGGGAGGTGGCTTCAGTGTTTAGTAAGAAATTAGGGAAATGGCAGCGAAAACATAAAAGGAAGGAGAAGATAGATGGTGGAAATCTTGGTGGTTTGGTGAAAAATGAGAAGTTGAGTGTCAGGAAATTGAGAGAGACGCAATCAGAGATTGGAGAGTATGGATTTGGGAGGAGATCTTGCGACACTGATCCAAGATTATCCATGGATGTGGCACGGTTGTCTGTTGATGATTCTCACTATTCGTTCAATGAGCCTAGGGCTTCTTGGGATGGAAACTTAATTGGTAAAACTTATCCGAGGCTAACTCCATTGGTTTCGGTTATGGAGGATGTCAAGTTGCCTAGTGGCGGTGTTGAGAATGCAAAGGAGAATGATAGTCTGAAGAATGAAGGGGAAAGTAGTCCTGGAGGTACGATGGTAACTATGAATTATTATTCAGATAGGAGGAGGAAGAGTTTTGATCGTTCCGGATCTAATAGGAGAGTGGGGCTAGGGGATGAAGAGCTTAAATCAATGTCGAATGCCAAGGTGTCTCCTGAAACAGTTGGGTTATTCCATGGGGCAAAGTTGTTGGTCACAGAGAAAGAATTGAGGGACTCAAAGTGGTACTCTCTCAAAGATCACCGTAAGGAGAATGTGGATGCCGTTTCCAAATCTGTTAGTTCTTTTACTGGTGGCGGGGTTAGTAAGAAGGGTTTCAAATTCAAGAAGTCGCATAAGTGGTATGGCGTGTGGAATATTTGGGGTTTGATGCAGAGGAGTAGTCAGAGCAAATGTGGAGATGAGGAGAGCCGAGTTAGTGGACATGCGGTTGATGAGCCAATACCAGAGAATTTGAGTGGTGTGGCCGATGGAGAAGCAAACAGTATTGGGAGCCCGAAGCTTATTCGGAGCTATACTGTGAGTGCAAGGGATTCCTGCCAGATGGCTTGCAGTACAAATGGTGCTGAGAGTAAAGCGAATGGCATCAAGAGAGGGGAAGAGCTTTTGCTGCAGCGGAACCGGAGTACCAGGTATTCTCCAAACAACCTTGATAATGGCCTGTTACGGTTCTACCTGTCACCATTAAGGAGTTATGGAAGAAGCAAATCTGGAAAGAGTAGGCTAAAGAACACAAATTCCATGTCAAGGAATGTTTTGTAAAGGTGCATCAATTGTTTCAAAGAAATCTGTTGCTGTAAAGACACGAGTTAATGCGATTCTCCCTGTTCAATAGATAAAAAGACAACATATTTGTCACCTGTTCTCTGCTGAAAACGTGTTTCTGATAATGCAGCAATGATAATCAGAAAAATCTTTGTTTCCATTTAGATTATGTTCAAGAATGGTGCTTGTTTCTTTTTGTGATATATTCATGTGGAACTGAAGTGTTCCTGAAACTTGTTACTAATCACTCCCTCTCTATAGTAAAGTAGGCTCTGAGCCTTGGAAATGCAGTTGCCTGTCTAGAAAGATTGCGGGTGACTTTTGGATGAATGGAAGCATTATTACAGACAGGGATGCAAGCAAATTAACGTATCTGGCACAAGGCTTGGGTCAAGTTAACTTGATCCTCGACCACTGTTACTAGTAGTACTATAATTAGAGAAAGGAATCCAGTTTTACATGTTTCAGAGTGTTAGACCATGTGGTTTTTGCTAGTTGAGATTTGAAAAACTCAGCGGAAAGAGTCTGCACTGATCACTGGCCTCCATTGTCTTATTATTACCAGATTAAATCTCTACAGTGAAATCAGTGTCAAAGCTCTCCTTGCGTAGCTGTGAATTTGTAACGCTCTTATCTATGTAAGTGCAATACATTTGATGCACTTAAAGAAGATTTCTGGTGCTTAGATGTCTTGCTCTTCACTACGTGGGATTGTGCTTCACGTGTATAGCTGCAGGTTGCCGGTAGAAGATCTTGCTTTTTAGCTTTTTGGTGCAGGGGAAGATGCTTTCGCATAAAGGATCCAAAATTACTTCTGTGTCCTACCAAATGCTGCCAAAACACAAACCACTTTGTTATATCCTAGTCCACTCACTTTTTCTGATAAAAAATAAATAAATTAAAAACGGACATGACTTTTGTTGACTGTGATGCTCTCTCAATATTCTAGAACTCTTGCTGCACACTTTTTAGACATTTATCCAGTCGGCTGGACTGGTAACTGAAGTCTTCCAACTTCCTTGTTGATAGTGGATGGGATGGCTGGTGCGGTTGCTTCACTCGGGCAGCAGCTTCAATCCTATACCGGAAGGTTGTAAGATCAGATGCGTTGATTAGGTTAAATCCCCCTCATCTCTACCTTGTACCGCGGCTGCTAAACGGTAAGCTTTTGTGGGGCTGCGTATCCAACCCAGGCACCTTGTTACAGGTTTCCAGTAATTGCTTCTCTGATGAGTCATCATGTTCAGCGGACAGAATTGATTGGTGGGATCCTGTCGGGGTTTTTAGTAGGATTCCCCAATTTCTGCCGAGCAACGCCTGGGCCCTGGAGACTTGAACGGTAGTGTCTTATGCCTGCGTCCCAGCGAGTGCCCCTGACTGACGAGGACCTACTGCTTCCCGTCGCTATATAGCCACATAATTCAACGCAACCACCGTCATCATTAGTTTGATAGTGGTCAAGCAATTTCTTGCACAAGTTGTTCCCCCATCTCAACCCTTGAAAAGGCTAAAAGATTGTCCTCAACCAGAGGTGATAAATAGCAGAAGTTAGTGTTTGAGTTTAAAACAACCGTGGACAGATATGTTAAGGTTTCCATTTGATCTTGTGCAATGAATATTTAATCTCTTAAAATGAACATAATTTTTCAAAGGTGACTAAAATATGAGCAAATTTTACAATGTTGGCATCACTAAATATTTATAAATATAAATGACGAATGTCTATATTACCACTCAATCAAAGACATGGTTGATTGCAGACAAGCCAGAGACCGTGAAAATGAAAATTAAACGAGGTTTAAACTTTCAGACTGTTGGAAGTTGATATGCTAAACCTTTCAGTTTACTGCTGAAACTGCTTTAGACGATAGTGCTGCAAATTTCCAATCTTCCCAAATTTTACCGGTGACCTTAAAAGAAATAAATTGTTGGGTGCCATGAAAGGTTTTTTTTTTTTTGTATTTTCATTTCGTTATGGAGAGTAAAATATCCGAATCACTCTTAGAATTAGGAAAGAATTGAACTGACACAGGAGGCTTTTTTGTCTTTTAATTTTTATTAGCATAATAAAAAAGATTTAATTGCCCTTGGAGTTTATATTCTTAAGCATGCGGCTCAAGGGAATTTAGGTCATTGAGCATTTTTTTTTTGGTTGTTATTGTGTTGGGTTTGAAGTTGTTTTGTCTTTTAATAAATGAAAAAAAATATATTAAAAAATTATTTAACGCTTGTTAAGTTTGCCATTTTCAGATAGCGTGTGTGGCTAATTACAATGGTAAAAAAGTTGTTCTGGGTTGCTTTTGCTTTATCTTGGCATCTCCTACATGAAAGTAGGGCGAGGGCGTATAGGAAGAGAAGGGTTCCAGTTTGACACCGATGGATATATTTTTTTGTTGGTGTTTGTGCCATGCCCCCTGGATTTTCAAATCATTCCCTAAATTTCTCTTTATTTTTTATTTAGTTTATTATTATTTTTATTAAAATATTCTTTTTTATTTCATCGTTGTTTAGTTTTTTTAGTTGGAGATTAAGCTTTGGCTATCTTTTTCCTAATTTTTATATCCTATGTTTTATCATTTTTTATTTAATTGGATTATTTTTTTAAAAAATAAATTTTATAATTGAATTAGATAGAATTTATTAATTGAATATAAATAAATGCTTAATTCATTTTATTTTGATCGGCTATCTTCTCTTTTTTTTACCTCACTCTTGCAGCTTATGCAAAAAAAATTTATATTATCAATCAGACTTTTATAGTAAAGTTTGAATCATTTCATCCAACTTTTTTTTTTGTGATGGTGATATCTACAATTGAGTAACATTGAATCTCTATTGATTTTATTTTTTATTTTTTTAATGTATAATATTATTAGCTCATTTGTTTCAGTTAATTATTGTTAAATATTTTTTTGCAGTTCATCTACTACAATTATTTGTAATTTAAATCAAATTATTAAATTACATATCTTACTGGATCCGATCAAGTTAATAATTTAGCATCAAATTTTTATTGATTCTTTAATAACATTATCGTCATATGAGTATCATTCTATACACTAAAAATAATCCATCCAACCCACAGCATAAAAGTAAAAGCATATGGTCAAAAGATAGGGTCTAAGACCCCTCTCCTCAAATGCGCTTCACAAGGCACAATTCAATGTCCATGGAAACCCAAAGTGGGCCTCCCCTCCTAGTTGAGCTCGGTCATGGCCAAGGCTACAATTCGAACCCAACATAGATATGCTTGGATCTAACACTTTTTTGTTCTCTTTTCTCACCATCCTCCTGGATAATTATTGTTTAGCATTTAATGTTGACATCACCTTATTGCTCCATGCAAGTAGACGTGGCATCACCCTGTTGTTCCATGCAAGCAGACATTGCTTGAACTCTCATGAATCACTTGCAAGCAAGAAAAAAAACTCATTCACAAACACACCGAGAGCTTACATCCTCTTCTTCAACCTCTCAATATTTTTTGCACCCGTGCAATCAGACGGAATTCTATAAGAAATCGGGCGGGACAACATAACCTCAAAGGCTTACCTCCTGCTCGTAACTTTAGTATCCGAGGATCTAATATCTCACACATAAGACTTGTTTTGCAGCAGATCAGCAGAATTCTTCCTCATCAATCTTCAAAGCCCATCAATCAGTTATGAAAAGAACTAAAAGACCTAGAATCCAATTAGGTTCTCCATAAACCACATCAATTTTATAGACTAATAGACTCGTATAGCCTTACATCTCAAAACAAACGAAAAGGAAGTAGAGGATAAAACATAAATGACAGATACTTGCTTAAATTTCTAATTGTGTGACTAAGTGAAACATACACCATCTTCTTTAATCACTAGCCATTCTCAATGCATTTTGCATAATGAATTGCATTACAGATAGCAGCTTGCAGTTACCTTTGAAATCTTAATCATTACATCAAGCAGCATGCTATAACACAAAGATTACTGTCATAATCTCCATTTACAATCATCAAACATAAACATTAAACACATAAAGCATTCAAATATACAAAACGAAAATCTCCCATAATCAATCAACCAACCACTCTAATTCCCCTCGCATAACATAAAAATAAAAAAAACTCTCACTCAACATCATACCCTTTCTCTTGAAGTTCCTGAATAACCTCATTCCTCATTCTAAACCACAGCTTCTGTGATTCTTGCTCAAACTTCTTATCCTGCAACTGTTTCTGATAATTATACGAATCCTTATCAGTCTCCACAGTCCCTTTCGGCCCAATTGTCGTGCCAATCATTCCTCCCTTTGCAACAAACTCTTCCATTGCTTCTGCATCGCCTGGATATGGAAATTCTCGCCTCTCATACAAATGGGCAAGCTCTCTTTCCTCCTTTGGTTTTGGTTTCAGTGTCCACCAACCAAGTGGTGATGTTTCGTTGTAAACCCACACAACACCGACGAGAGTGTATGTGCAGAGAAGCGCCTTGCCTATTTGCTTCCAGAAGTAATGGTCTTCCTTTCCTAATCCTACTTTCCTCAGATACTTATCGTAATCCACTGATTTCAGATATTCAATACCTGAAATTGAAAAAAATGAAAATAAATAAGGAAACAGGTTCAACCATTTCATCGAGCAGCTGGAGCTCAAGTTGATTTAAAAAAAAAAAGGAGAAATCACCAATTTTTGTTCCTGATTTTATAGCTTCTAAAGTCAAATATATTTGTTGTGTTGCGTGTGTTTTACCTGTTTTGGTCTCTTGAAAACGTTTGCGAACCATTTTTCAGCTACGAATGGTGGTGAGAGCAGATCCTGTTGTTGCTAGGAGAGAGATGGATGATCGTGTGAGCTGCGCTTTCACAGTTTCAATGCTGCCTAGGGGCAAGGCATTGGTTAAAGAGGGGAAAAAACGAGAGATAAAAGAGAGACCACAAATACGGCCCATGTGAGTTATACTTGATCAAATTAGAAGCCCACGAGCTTATCGAGTGCCCACATATATATATATTTTTAAAAAGTATTTTTTAATTCAAAATATATTTAATTATTTTTTATATGAAAACCATTTAAAAAATATTTAAAATATTATTTTAATATTTTGTACATAAAAAATGAAAAAATAAACGAACATTAAATCTAGTCTCTAACTCCCCAAATCAGTGCTATTCTCTAAATAGTTTTTAAATTTAAACGTCTCTATCGTAATAAAAAAAAAAATTCATGAGAAATCATTTATTTATTTATTTATTGTCAAACAATCGTCTTACCCTTCTAAGACATGATAAAGTAACACAAGCATATTATAAATAAAATGTTGATCAATTAGCCTTTATTGTTAGATGCTAAATTGAACCCATTTAAATAATTAAATGACTCAATTGAATTTGTTTTGAAAAACTTCTCCCTCTGTGCAATGGAGTTCTTTTTTGCTGACCCGGCACCGTTTCAGCTCCCACATCAACTCCATTGCACGGGGAAGATTTTAGGGTTGAGGCTGCTGGGATTTTACAAGGATAATTTAATTCAGTTCCTGAATTTCTAGAAAATGCAATTCCACTCCTTTCCAACTGAGCAGCTTATATTATGGCCGTGATCGGTTGGAGCCAATTCACTCACATTATCAATTTTGATTTGCTATAAACATATGGGCAAGAGGATGGTTGTCTTTATTCGAGTTAAATCATTAAAATAATTTAATTTATTAAGCCCTTCTATTTATTATTTCCATATGCTATGTTGTTTTGTTTATTATAAGCATGTTTTTTATATTATGGTATGAATTTCTAAATATATATTTAAATATTTTTATATTTTTTAAAATTTATTTTTAACATATATGTGTGTGTGTAACTTTAAATAAAAATAAATATTTTTTTTTTTTGGAAATGCACGGCAGCGTTGCTAAACAATCTATGTCTTAAAGTTAAATAAACTGCTGAGGGCTGACTATGATTAATGTTGGATATATGGCAATAAAATAGATTAATATTTTTAAAAATTTGAATTTCAGTGATTTTTTTGTATATACAAAACAAAATATCAAAAAAGCTAATAAAAAAAACTAAAAAAACACGGCATTGAAAACCACCCCATCTGACATGCCCTCCTGTCTTGCATTCTTGATCTATCAAAAATGTAATTTATACTATAATTCTTTTGTTTTGTATTATATTTAATGCTGCTGCATTATCAAGTTCAAGAATTGGACACCCTCCACTACTCATCAGCCCCAGCTCCCACTGTTCTTTGAGACCTAGCCGCCGCCGCCGCCGCAAGCAATGTCTAGCCACTTTCAGTTTCTGACCCATTTAACTTTTAGAATGGCAATTTGTTTTATCACTTCATTTTAATTTAAGATTGGTTTGTACGCTTGGTTTATTCAATTAAGGGAGGTGGATTTATTGATGGATGCCCTTTTTTGTGGTTTTCGTGGGTTTTTCATAGTAAGTATTTGATAGCATGGTTGAATTATATTTTTAAATTTTTTATTTTAAATTAATTATTTTTCATGTTTTTAATTTGTTTCGATGTACTGACATTAAAAATAAATTTTAAAAAATAAAAAAAATACTTTTGTTCAAGAAAAAAATATTTTAAAAAGTAATTTTCATTATACTTTCAAATATTTTCTTGAACGAATAAAATTAAAAAAAATATCAATGTGAAAATTTGTTGTATGTTTTTTTTTTAATCAAGGTGGAGTTTGGTGGTGGTGAGATGTAAGAGTTGTTTAGAATTCTTAAAAATTGATTTTTTAAAAAAGATACATATTTTATGTTTTTAAATCATTTCAATATGCTAATGTAAAAAAAATTAAAAAAATATTATTTTAATATATTTTCAAGTAAAAAATATTTTAAAAAATAATTATTATCATAATTTCAAACATACTTATTATCAAGTTACAATTGATTAATGAGAGCTTAATTGTTGGGACTTGCTTCTGAAAAGTAGTTAGTTACATTTATAGATATAACTAGATTTTTTAGTATATGAAATAATCAAATTTTTTCTAATGTGAAAAAAAATTATTCATACAATGATCACCCAAACCATCACCCAAACCATAGTTAATTGACTATCATTTGATCCAAGATATGAGAATGAGATATCTCTTTAAAAAAACCAAAAAATCGCAAAACTTAGGGTCCAATAACCTAATATTAAAGGATAAAATTGAAAAAAAAATTAAATTTCTTTTAAAAATTTAAGTTAACTTGGGTTTACTCTACTACAGCAACACTTGTTATATAAGATTGGGATAGGTAAATTAAATTTTATAAAAATAACCTAGAAAAAATTATTAAAGTTAAATAAATAAATAAAAATATTAAAAAAACCTCAAATCAACTTGGATTCACTTGAATAAGTAGCGACTTGGGATAACCGTACTACAAAGAAAATGAGAAAAAAATTAAAAAACTTAAAGTCTAATAGTCTAATGTTAAAGAATGAAATTGATTATTTATTCAATTAAATTAAAAAATAAAATAAATTAAAAAAATAATTAAAGAAAACAATTTAAAAAAATAAAGATCAAAATTTAATGCAAAAATTAAACGAAATAAAATGTTGAGGGACAAAACTAGAAAAAAAATCAAGAAAAGAAGAAAAAACAGCAATCAAAAGAATAATAATTATATTTAATATAAAAATAAAATAAACTAAATGATAAGGTATGAAATTGAAAATGAATTAATAGAAAATCCAAAATAAATAAAAACTAATTAAAAAAAATTATAATTAAAAAATAAATAAATAACAAATAAAAATTAATTAAAAAAATAAAAATTATAATTAAAAAATAAATAAATAGGAGGATAACTCTAAAATTAAGAAGAAAAAAAAGAAAGAAAACAATTTCACCGCTGCCAAAAATCCCATTACACGCACCGCCCTATCAACTTTACCATCTCTAAACACTTTGGAAGACATAACATCCGGGTGTTTTTGGTTGCAGGAGGTTGCCGCATGAGTTGCTCAAGGGTGTAGGCAGCATCAACTTGTAAGAGTTCACGTTCCACACCAACTTTATATATATATATATATATATATTAGTTTGTTAAAAAATTAATCAAAATGAACATGTTGGAAATAAAAAATACCCTTGGGATCCTTCAAGGTTTTGATTTTAAAGGCACTGACTTTTTTTTTTTAAAAAAAGAAAATGGTGTAAAAGCCCCTCTTAACCTGTTACTTTTTTATTTGCTTTGCAAGGGTCATTACGTTATTTAACTACACAAAAAAAGTTGAAAAACAATCATAACCCCGATCAATTTTATAATAATAAATAAATCACATGAAAAAAAATAATTTTACCCTTAAAGACATGCCATTTGGTTTTTGCCATAAAGAGCAAAGATATCCATGTACTACAGCATTAATGGTGCAATAGATCTATCCCTACAGTAAAATACTGATGTGGTTTATTTTCTTTTAATATGTTTATGATGGTGTGTGGCTACACCAAGTTGATTGAGTTATAAAATCAATATTTTGATTTCATCCATTATTGTATGATTGTTAATCAATCATATATTTATTGAATCAATTACATTATTTTTTATTATTTTTTTTCAACAATGAGAAATTGCAATTAAATAAAAGCAACAAAAAAAATATAGAATATGAGTATCCAATATTTCATTACCTAAGAAATGCTTATTATTTCAAGAATATGCTAGGAATATAAAAATTTAACAAAAGCTTATAAATAAAAGCAACAAAAAAGAAGAAGGTAAATCATAAATAAATTGTAAATTACATAAGAAAATGTTATATTTTTAAGGATAAAGTGTTAGAGTTTCTCGTAAACACTTAAATCTAATCTTAAATAAATTATTCATATTAGATAATAAAATTACTTGATGAATCCTAATACGTACTGAATTCTAACTTAACAAGTGTTTGTGTTTTAGTAATTACAGAAATGCTAAACTATTATACAAATATTAGTTATTTCATTAAGAAACCGTGTTTTGAATAAAATTATATTTTTGGTTGATTACATGAACTCCGGTTACAATTACGATCATGAGTACTAGTTGATTGATAGAACATCTCTCTTGATTGATTTCACTATTATCATCAATTAATAACTATTCTTACTGGATCCACAAGTTATTTTTAAAAAAATTGAATGCTATGAGTTATAATTCACAAGTTAAATCACTTTGTAAAAATCATATGATTATGTGTACAAAGAAAATAGACGCTGGCTTTAGCTATAACTGGCATGTCACTTCACTTCTTTCGTGACAATATTTCATTTACTGGTACAGTTATTAGAGAAAACAAACATAAGAAACTGCTGTCCTGCAGTAGCTAGACTTTTGTGCTCTGACTGTATATCCTTACATACAAATGGCTAAAGAGAGAGCATTCTAAACCAGTGATGCAACTAGTTTTACAGTTGTTTGACAACCATAGTGGAGGTCAAGTAACGATCAACGAAGAGTTCCTATAGCCTTTTTATAAGTGTACCAATTTGAGATCAAGAGAAAGGCACCTAAATTCAGCACACTGAGTATTCCTAGTAGCCAGAAGAAGTAATCAATGTGGCCGTAATTTAAGTTGTCCGGTATCCACCCGGCCTTTCCATTCTTAGTGCTGATGCTTGTAACAATGGTTACCAGAAGAGAGCTTAAATAATTGCCAAGTGCGACGGTGGTGAGTGACAGGGCAGAACACATGCTCCTCATTGCATCAGGTGCTTGTTCGTAGAAGAATTCCAATTGCCCGATGAACGTGAATACTTCGGCACAGCCTATCAGGAAATACTGCGGAACTTGCCAAAATATAGACATGGGCACGGAATCAAGTTCGTAGTAGTTGTTATTTCTCACCATTTGGAGTCTTTTAAGTTCCAAGACTGCTGCAGATACCATGGCAAATATTGATATGAATAGACCAATGCCCATCCGCTGCAGCTGAGTTAAGCCGTTTTTATGTCCAGTGAATTTTCTTGTAACTGGGACAACAATTCGGTCATACACAGGGACCCAAAAAATGACACTGAGGGTGTCAAAGATGGATAAAGATGCCGATGGTATCTCGAAAGTGGAGTTTCCAACAAATTTATCCATTGTTTCACCTTGCAGCACAAATAAGTTCCCCATTTGGCTGTACACTGCCGAAAAGATGATACCAGTGGCCCATATAGGGAGCAACCGAATGATAGCCTTTAGCTCCTCGACTTGGGTTACTGTGCAAAGATTCCATGGGTCTCCTGTACTCTTAATGTCGTCCTTTTCTGTTTCTACTGCTGCCTTGTCAAGGAAACTGAAGAGAGAAGATTACTAAAAAGTTTAGAAACTAATAAAACGGCTGGTTAGTCAAGAAAACAAAGTTAAGTAACCCTACAAAAGTTCAATTCTAGAAGCCTGAATAAATTATTGCCTGTATGTTGCCAGAGCATTGTAAATTATTGAAGTTGTACGCTCTCGTTAAAATTTTAGATGGGAATTCAGACTGAATCACATTGACATCGAACCATTTTATGTTTTCATAACACGTGGTATGGATTTAGTTTTATTTTACTATCAGAATTTAGCCCTTAAGATCTGGAATGGCCTCATTTCTGTATGCTTTCCTAGGAATATAGAATGTGGAGCTTGATAATAGCTTCAGAACACTTTTTGAGGAATGGATCCTATCAAATCACTTCCGTGATGCAGCAACGTTGATTTCAAAATAAAACATCAAACTTGAGGTAATTAATTGCTGTATCCTGAACTGCATGCAAGCTAGACTAGGCCACAATTGTCTACTTTCTTTAAATTCAGCTATGTCATTATACATGTAATCAGTAAAGACACCAACCTAAATTCTTTAGTATGGTCGAGCTTGCGGCTTCCTTTGATGTTGGATTCGGCATCTGCAGTCTCATGCAACAGAGACTTGTCTGCAGGAACTTCAACTTTCCGTTTTCTGAAGGATGCTACCAGCACCTGACAGATGCGTGTAACAGGGCTGCCTCCAGGCTTTTGATACCTGAACAACTTGGTACCTGAAAAGAAGCTCACAACAGCAATTGCCATGGCTATTGCTGGAATGCCAAAACCCCATCCCCAACTCACATTATCTTGTATCCAAACCAGCACAGAACCGGCAATAAGAGCACCGACATTAATCGAGAGGTAGAACCAGTTAAAGAAAGAACTCTTGTGTTTCTTCTCAGTTTCGTCAGCATCATCAAACTGATCTGCTCCATAGGATGAGACGCAAGGCTTAATACCTCCTGTGCCAAGTGCTATCAGGTAAAGTGCTACGAAAGTTACTGCAGTTTGACCATCTGTTGGATGGCAATGATCTTTTGAATAACATTCTGGCCTGAGGCCAGGGACAGTTGCTGACATTGTCAAAAGCGTCATCCCCTGTGAAATTTGAAGCTCAAGGTAAAACAAACTTATCCCAGAATAGTTGATCCTTTCGAAGGACTCCACGTTTGAAGATAATCACAAAGAATGGATTAAGTTTGACAATAAAAAATGTGATGCGAGGTATAAATCGAAGACAAACCATCCTTTCTCTTGTCAATTATTTGACCGCACACAATTTTTCTTCAAGAAAGAAAATCCTAGTACTATGATTCCAATACAGTGATGCATATCAAAATCAGATCAATGGAAAGCTCTTTTGAGTTTCAACCTCGTCATAAGCAGAAGTTGAGATTGAGCAATGATCAGCAAGTTGAAATTCAAAGCATGCACGGTAGAAATGATTAAGAGTTTCGAGTAAGTAAAACTTACTGCAACATATATGCTTGAGAAACTAGCAATCGTCCAATATCTTCCTAGATAAGCATCAGCAACGAATGCTCCGATCAATGGAGTGATATAGCATGTTCCACCCCAGTTCAAGTTATTTCTAGTAGCTGTAGCACTGCTCTGGTTCAATCTGTGCTTGAAATAAAGAACCAGATTGGAGCTCATCCCATAGTACGCCAATCGTTCACAAAATTCATTTCCTGTTGATAAAGGCTAAAACTGTTAAGCATGTCTCTCGTGATCAGATTGCCTTAATTGTAATAGGAAATCAAGAGAAGGTACCTATAATAAAAGGGCAGGCCCTCCAGGTTCCGGTCTCCTTTCTGTTAGCAGGATTCCCCAGATAATCCACAGTTCCATCTTTTGTATAAACATCCTCCTCTGCCATGGTGCTTTAGGTATTCTTGTGCTTTGCTTATTCTCTGCAGTCTACTTGAGATATTGCAGTCTTAAAACTGCACTACGCAGAGAAATATAGCTGTATTGAATTGCCTGTCAAATATGGAAACGAAACAAATGTCAGGTGCAGCGGCAGAGGTTTGCTTCAGTTAAGGCCACTGTAGTTTTGGGACACAATCTTAGTTTAATCGACGAGAATCAATATTGACACCCTCAATTACAACCTTGACATGAAAAATTGAAGACCATTCTTCCTGGTGTTGGTGGTTTTAGAAACAGAGGTTTGTCAAGGAGAAAACAGATGTGGGATTTTGCAAAACTCAATACAACGCAAAGACGAAAGGACAGATTAAGGAAAGAGAAAAAAGAACTCAATCCTTATGCTTGAGACAATCACGTAATGTTCCCAGGAAAAAGCAGCTAAGCTCATCAATAATGGAAAAGCAGACTTGTAAGAGTCTTTAGGATGAGAGGGGTAAAATTCAGAAAACAACGTTGGTGTGCCCCTTCAAGGTCAGCAGACAAACCAGCCACGTCAACTGCATTTTTGTGCGCGCGCACACACTGATAGGATACAGTGAAAGGATATAGATGGTGGTTGATATTGCGGTTTAATTGTATTTTTAATTTTATTTCTTTTAATTTTAAAATATTATTTTTATATATTTTAATTATTTTAATATATTATAGTAAAATTAAATTTTAAAAAATAAAAAAAATATTATTTTAAAGTTGTTACTAATTGATTCCACCGTTCCCTGTCTTTTCCCAGTTGCTTCACGTTATGCGGCTGTTGAAAGTTCAAATCTCTCTCTCTCTCTCAATAGAAAAATAACACGGGTCCTCTTTTATGTGGAAAGATCTGAGTGGGGTATTAAAATCAAGCGTTGAAGAGAGATTAGTCTGGAGTTATCTCAGAATTCATGGCATTTTTTTTCCAAGGGTAAGAGGTCAAAGATTGGCACGAGATAAAAAGGCAAGCTAGACTAAATCGAGTTAGAAATTTAACCTAACTGGTTCAGAGCCTAATCTTACCATTCATATACGCAAAAATATTTACACACAGAGAAACAAGCAGTGCCCAGAAAGATAGCTCTTACCTTGTTGAATCTTGCGATCTACCATTACACAGCATAAGTGAAGGTGCAAAGCTAGGGCTACACTATCTCCCAGTGCAAATCCAGCTCTTCGATCAGAACAAGATATGAATATTGACGGGGAGAGCGTCAGCTTGAATGGCCCTGACTGGCGGTGGGCTCAAGGGATCTCCTCATAAGCCGACTACCCCGGCCTGTTGCTAACCTGCTATATATTCGCGTGAGGTCCCTGCAGGTTCCAGCTCGAAATGAGTTGATTGGAAGGTGTTTGGCGTTTAGTTCGTTAAAATTTTGATTTTTTAAAAAATAAATTAATATTTTTAGATATTTTTAAATGGTTTATATATTATTTAATTATACTGCATGGACTACTACGCTACTATTAATTAATTTATAACAACTCCGGCAGCGACGTAGAGAAATGTATTGGTGAGCAATTTGCCCAAGGAAGAAACGGATCCCATTATTTTATTTTCTGCATCATTTCATCAACACAGCGATATTTTGAGTATTAATTAATTAATTAATATGCTATGGTACTGAAGATTCCAAAAGTTGACAGGGAATGGCTCTCATAATAACAACCAGAGCATGATTTTGACATACGGTTAATAAAATTCAACGATTAGGTTTTTAAATACTAGTTGGAGACCACACGCACACACAGATATGTACATAAGAGAGTTCATGCACGTAAAATGGACGAGTAATGCTAATTTTTACTAGGATTTCTTCCTAATTTACCTCTCAAAACATCTCAATTGTTGGATTTTTGTACTGGATTCCACTTGTTTAAAATGTTAAGAATCCATCAATTCCTCAAAAAATGATATCAGTTGAAAATTAACAATTTTTTTCTTAGATACAGTACAAAATTAACATTAAACATAAAAATGTACTATCCCGTTGTCGGCAATAGGACTCCTCTTATTTTTTAAATAATAATTAGTTTAATAGTCCACCATTATCGCACAATCTATATCAACCTCCCAGCAAAATTTCGCAGTCCACGGTTTCAGACCATGCGGGGATATAATGATTTCAATATTAAAAAGAATTAGCTGGGAAAATGGCAAGCCAATCGAATTGCTAGCTGAATATTCTTTGAAAAGTACCTTAGAATTTTTAGCACTTGGCCGGGCGTTCAGATTGAAGTCCTCCTAAATCGGACATCCAGTGTGGAAAAGGTTTATGGAGTGACGTGAACGGCTTTTCAAACGGAGAGTTTTATAAAATTTGAATTTTTTTATTTGAAATTATATATATCGTTTTAATATATTAATATCAAAAATTATTTTAAAAATAAAAAATACTTTAAAAACAACCTTCTTCAAAAAAACAAACGAAAACCGAAAGGAAAGAGAAATAATTCAAGCGTGATTAGCTAGGAGACACTAAATTGTTCATGATTATAACCCTTTTTTTGTATGGAAGGGTTTGTCATTTCTCCATGTCTCTCTCAGGACAACTTGAACTCCCCGGCTGTATCAATTAGCTTGATCCCAGAGGATTAGTCTCTTTCTATACAGCTTGCAGTGACTGGTTTTAACCTGATTCTAAGCAATTATTCCATTTGATTAATTAGACAGTCCGTTTGAATGGCTTTGCTAAACCCAATTTGATTTTGTGTTGTTGGCGCTCTCACTGTGTGGGCTGCTGTCTCGTTAAGCGATTTCATTTTTGACGATTTCCATGTAAAATCTTTCAGTTAAATAATATCTATATATTCTTATTAAATAGAGGGTAGAATAGTATTTTTAATTTAATCTACATATATTTTATTTAGATTTAGATTAAGACTGGACTTATAATATATAAATTATTCAGAATTCTAATTTTCTTTTTATATTTAATCTTAATTATTTCAACACTTTCAAGATAAGAGCTTTTCAAAGCTGGTCTTTCCCAGGCTATTGAATAAGAGAGTGAGATTGCGGAGCCGGGGTTTCATAAACATCGGCATAAAAATGTCTGTTACATGTTTAAGTTGACGTTGATGCAGGAGTAGTAAAGCCTTCAAAGTTGTGTTGTGTGTGTTTACATGAAATATATAATAGATGGTAAGAGATTGAAGATTTTTGTTGACAAATGTATTAAATAAATTTTTTATTTGTTTTTTAAAATTATTTTTAATATTAGCATATTAAAATATAAAAAAAAATTAAATAAAAAAATTTCAAAAATATAAAAAATACAGTGGTTTGCGTTTCCAAAGACACCCAACGAGAGTGACCTAATAGATTCGAACTATTTACTCGATAGCTCACTGCACGCATCATTTGAGAACAGCACGAGCCATCCCCTGAATATGAACATGCCATAACTTCGTACAGTGCGAACAATGATATCATTAAACTATAACGCGAGTTATTATATACTATAAGTAAATTTATTATGGACTGCACTTGAGTTGTAAATATTAACTTTTTATGTAATCCAAAATATTTATATAAAATATATCATTATTTATGTTTTAAATATTATTTTTTATAATTCAAAGTATTCATTTCAAGGATATTATTTATTTATAAGAATTGAAATTTTTAATAGAAGAAATAGTATTAGTTGTGTTATGAATATTATTATTTTCACTATAATAAAAGATATTAATATTAAAAATATTATTTTTTGTGTCATAGATATTATTATTTTTATAATAATTAATATTATTAATAAAATTATTATTAAATTATATAAAAAATTATTATTAATATTAAAAAATAACCATAAATTTAATTTGAAAAGTAAAATTAAAAATTATTATTATTATTAAATTTTTTAAAAATATTATTACTAATAAAAAAAACCACATGGGGATATGTGACATTTGAGCTGCTGCCTAGCACTAGACAAAACCATACGTCCACGTGGCACTTGGGCTTTTGCTTCAGTGCTGAGCATACTTTTACGCACATGCGGCGCTTGAACTGCCTGTCTAGAGATAGGACACACCTCAGTGCTCACGTGGCACTTGAGCAGCACAGGGCATGTCCATACTCGCACCCCACTTGGATACACCGATGACAGGTCCTACTGCTGGACCCAAGGATTCTAAATGTTATTATTTGTTTTAGAAATATTATTATTTTTATTTTAATTAATATTACTAATTAAATAATCAATAAATTTCAAAGAAAATATTACTATTAATATTGAAAACATATTATTTATACTATAAATGTTTATGGTGTTGTTTATAAAAATAAAAAGTGAGCTTGTGGTGTAGTATTATTAAAGATATTCAACAATTATAAGTATTAATATAAAAAATATTATAATTTGTATTGTTAATATGATTATTTTTCTTACTGTACAAGATATTCATATAAAACATATTATTATTTTTTTTATTCAAAGTGTTCATATTAAAATATTATTATTTTCCTTGGAATTCAACATATTTATATCAAAGATATTATTATTGGTGTTAGAATATTCTTATTTTTATAAGAATTAAAATATTATTTTTTTACTAAATATTATTGGAATTAAAAAATAGTATTAATTGTGTCATGAATATTATTATTTTCACTGTAATCAAAAGTATTAATATTAAAAATATTATGTTTTGTGTTATAAATATTATTATTTTTATAATAATTAATAAAAAAACTATTCATAATATTAAAAACCACTCGTAGATTTGATTTGAAAGGTAAATCTATAAATTACTATTAGTATTATTATTATTATCATCATTGATAAAATTTAAAAAACTGTTATTACCATAGAAGAAAACTACATAGAGACACATGGCATTGAGACTGCTGCCTGGGGCCTAGCACACCCCATGTGCCCGCGTGACACTTGGACTCCTACCTGATGCGCATATTTGGGGCTTGGGCTCTTGCCTGAGTTCGAAGTGTACTCCGTCGTTCACATGACGCTTGGGCTGTTACCTCAGTACTAGACACACCACAACGCCCGCATGGTGCTTGGGCTGCATTCGGTGTGGCCATGTTGGCATCCACTTGGGTAAGGGGAATGGGTCCGGCGTCACAACCCAAGATCAATGAGTCGTGTACAAAGAACCAATTTTAAGTATTATTATTTGTTTTAGAAATATTATTATTTTTACTGTACTTAATATTATTAATAAAATAATTAATAAATTTCGAAGAAAATATTACTAATAATATTGAAAACATATTATTATTTATATTATAATTTTTTATGGTGTTTTTCACGAAATAAAAAGTGAGCCCGTGACGCAGAGTTATTAAAAATATTCAGCAATTCTAGGTATTAATATAAAAAATATTATAATTTGCTTTGTAAATATTATTATTATTTTTAGAATACAAAGTATTCATCTAAATCATATTATTATTTTAAGTATTCATATCAAAATATTATTATTTTCTTATAATTCAACATATTCATATTAATGATATTATTATTTATATTATATTATTATTATTTTTATAAAAATTTAAAATTTTAATATAAAAAATATTATTATTTGCATTCTCAGTATTCTTGTAATTAAAAATAGTATTATTTGTGTTCTGAGTATTATTATTTTCACTATAATCACAAGTATTAATATTAAAAGTATTATCTTCTGTGTTATAAATATTATTATTTTTTAATAATTAATATTATTAATAAAATAAGTACTAAATAAAAAAAATACTCTTAATATTAAAAAACACTCATAGATTTGATTTGAAAGATGAAATTAAAAATTATTATTAGTATTATTATTATTATCATCATTAATAAATTTTAAAAAAATATTATTATTATAAAAAAAAGCATGTAAGTACACTTGATGCCTGTGTTGCTTTAATAGTTGGGTATACCCTTTATGGCCACATGGCACTTAGGTTCTGCATTGTTGCTAGGTAAATCCTCTACACATGTGGTTTTTGTGCTATTTATCCAGGGCTTAACACTCCCAACACATATGTAGCATTTGAATATATCAAGATCCAATTATCTCTCAACTCTACATTTTATAAAATCCAAAATAACTTTGGGTTCCAAAATATATCCAGATGCTACTCGTGTAGGACCCAAAATAGGATTGACAGGACCCAACTTTTTTTTAAAAAAAAGTGTGAGATGATCTTTATAGTTGTAATTAAAAAAAAAAATTAAAAAAAATAGTTTTAGTTGTAATTATTTGGATTTATATACGTGTTTGATGAAAATAATGGTGGAAGTTAATATATGGTAAAAAATATATATATAATATTTTGGTTTTTTTATAACCATTAAGATGAGATTAATAAAGAATATTTATAAAATTTTAATTAAAAAAACATATGAAAACTGTTACATAAAATCAGTATTTTAAATTTAATATCAAACCTATTGTTGCGTTTAATTCACCGTTAATGTGAAAGGTAGCTGAAATCAAACACAGTCTAAAGTCCACTGAGAGAGGGGATTTGCAGTCAGGTCTTGTTGAGAGAGGGACATGTGGTCTGTCTGCAATGAAAAAGAGACCCACAAAACGGGATGTGTGGCTCGGTCAAATATGGGGGGATGAGTGGTCGTTCCACCCAAAAAAAGGGGACCATGTGACCAAGTTCTCTTGATCGGGACACATGGCCAATATAATAACGAGTGGGGGTGCACGGTCAGGATATTTTAGAAAGTATTTGGGAATGTGCCGTAATTATAATTTAAAATATTTTTTTATTTGAATATATATATAAACTATTTTTTATTTTTTTAAAAAATTATTTTTAATTTTAACATATTAAAAATTTATAAAAATATTAAAAATATAGTTAAATATTTTTTAAAATATAATTTCAACCACAATCTTATTATATACATTTAAAAACAATGAGTGACCAAGTGTTTTATAAGTCAAATTTATTTAAAATTGTAATTATAATTATTTTTTAAAATATTTTTTATTTAAAAATATATTAAAATAAATTTTTTATTTTTAAAAATTATTTTTAAATTCAGTGTATTAAAATAATATAGAAATATTAAAACAATATTAATTTAAAATAAAAAATTAAATTATTTAAAAAATATTTTTAAAATACAGGCAAATAAGTGTCGGTAAACCAAAGAGAAGGAACACGTAACAAGTCTTTTTGTAGAGGACGCGTGGTTACTCTACCAAGAAGGGGAGCATATGGTTGATCCTCTAAGAAAGGGGGCATGGGCTCGGTCTCATTAAGGGTGATAAGCAGTCAGGCCCTTTAAGAGAGGATGCTCGGCCTAGTTTCTCTAGATAAGGGGATGTGCAGTCGGGTCCTCTATAAAGGGATGCCAGGCCGAGTCCTATTTAGTGGATTTTATAGAAGAAACCCAAATCCCATCCCTCATCGATTATCAACCTTTTACTTTAATATTTATTATGGACTTTTTAATTATTAATGATTTATAAAGTTTTTAGGAGAATATAGTGAAAATACTGATTTACTATTACTAAATGATTATTTAAAGAGGTGGTTCTAAATCCATAAAATAAAATCTTGAATTCACAGAACTAAAAATTCTAATTAAATAAGCTTATAATTAACTAATTTATCTTTATCATGCATCGTTAATATTGGAAAAAAAAATACCTGGTGATTTAGCATAAAGTGAGAGAATGTTTAACTTCTTGTATATCCATATTCATTAATATGTTCATCTATTATTTATTTATTAAAGCTAAAAGGTATATATTCCACACATAATAATGTTGAACTAATTTAAATTACCACTCTAAGAACATAAAACAAGCCACTTAAAAAAGGAAGCGAGGATGTGTTGTTTCTATTAATATTCATACTATTTGTTCTATACTTTTAAAAGGTTATTTAAGTAAATTTATATTCGAGATTCACACGACTATTAATTTTAACAGAACAAAAATTGCCAATGAATATATTATAAAATATGAATAAATCGAAGGCTACGAATTGCTTAATTTTTTTAATAAAAAATATGGTATATTGATAGATTTCTATGAAAGAAATCATAGAATTCCAGAGGTGGCTGCTAGTTAAGTCATCAAAAGAGGCATGGAAAGGTATATATATACATATATATATATTATAAAAGGCATAAAATGTTCGCAAGATTTCTCAAGAAAGAAACCCATAATATCCCACCAGGCCCGTAATTTTTAAAAGGACCATGGGCGTTTTCTTCAGGCCCATAGTCAACTTCAATATACCCAACCAGGTCTTGTCCAAACAAGACTAGACGACATCAGCCCAAAGAAGCTTAAAAGGACCACGCTGAGGTTCTGCACAAAACACCGAAACCCTAGTTGCTGCTTACTGTTTAATTTTGTCCAGAGAAGAGACTGGATCTCACCATTCAAAACAGCTCCATGTCACCTAAAGCACACAGTAAATTCGGGGGGCTGGATGGCTGCTAGAGGTGGCGTGGCATTTCATGCTGCCAAAGTTAGCAAATTGATGGGCCTTTGCTTGCTTCTCACCTAGTTTCTAAAAATATGCGGAGTCTTGCATTCAAAGCTACAAGTCCATCCTCGAGGCATGCACCTTCGACTTTTCTATCTAGAAAGCAGCCCTGCACTGCACTATCTAGACCGAAAGAAGCACAAAAATTAAAACAATACCCCCAATCCAATGATCAATTTGCAAACAATATATATTTCAAAAAAAGAAAGAAGAAGAAGCTAAATTTGGGATATTTGATGGTGTTTTACCCCCAATCCATGAAAAATAGTATGCATCAATTAAAAAATAAACAGTGTTTATATGTTACCCCCAATCCAATGATCAATTTGAAAAATAGCATGCACCAATTAAAAAATAAACAGTGTTTATATGTTAATTTATCAAAAAAAAAACAACATAACCATTAGATTTTGGGTGAACATTATATATTATAAACATCAGTATAGCGTTGGTTGTAAGTTGATGGGTTTGGACCTCTAACCTTTCTCTCTAGAAGAATAATAAACCTGTAATCCTATTTATTGCAAATAATAAAAAGACAGATTACTCGTAGCAACTTAATTAGTTTGTGATTAAAATGTGATAAATTATTTTCGTTAGTGGGATACCAAAGAGAGGTTAGATGAGCTGTTACCCACCCTATAAAATCCTTAGCTTTCACAAAACAAAATCTCCCACTACAAACATCCATGAAAAGCATCCTTCAACCATAAATATTGATAGTGCTTAGGCTAACGTCCCCTTTCATGTATCCATCGTCTACCCACCGCGTCCTTATATTTCAACTCCGTCAGCCGCCGCCTCTTCTCGAAGGTTTCTCTTCTGTAGACACATGAAAAATGACAATAACATAAGTAACTTCGTAGTTACATGAATAATCATTATAAAAAAATAAATAATGATTATACTGTAAATTTGAGTATTGATGTTTAGTCTATCACTAGTAAAATCATCTATGTTATGTTGTAAATTCATTTTTTATTTTTATAAAAAAATACTATAAAAATTATATCTTGATACAAGACATATTAACCTTAGGTCTTGGCATATCACCCAAAAAAAATTGAATCCTAGCACAACATCCATTAGCTTTAGATGCAGACACTAGATCAAAGAAAATTGAATCTTTATATAAGACTCATTAGTCTTAGTCTTGGGTCAAATAGGGCTTCAAGACCCATGGCATTTGGGCCTTTGGGCCTTGAAGACTGAACTAAAGAATTTGGATCCTAACATAGGACCGATAAGAATTAAATCCTTATATAGAAAATATAAAATTAGGTTAGGTAGGGCTGCAAAACCCAAAGGATTTGTGTTTGTGCTCATGTCACACCCAAGCAACTTGAGTGAGGAACCCCTTTCTAGGCCCAAATCTTTTTAGTCTAAAAAGAGATGTCTAACCTAAATTCTTATATTTTCAATCCATTCAAATTAAATTTATGGGTTTTTTAATAACAATAATATTTTTTTAAAAAATTTATTGATAATGATGATAATTTTTATTTTTACCTTTAAAATGAAATCTATTTTTGTTTTTCAATATTAATAATATTTTTTTTCAAATTTAATAAGTATTATATTTGAATAATATTAATTATAATATTTATAATACAAATAATAGTATTTTTAATATTAATAATATTAATTATAACAATAATAATAATATTTATAAGATAAATAATAATATTTGTTATATCAATACTTTTAATTGTAAGACAAATAACAATAACAATATTTAAAAATCTAAGATCTAAGAACTTTGGGTTTTGACACTGGACCCAAGAGAATTAGGTCTTGACATAGGACCTAAAGCACAACTTTGTAAACCTTAGACCTTCAGGTTTGCAGTCCCTAGATGGCGAGTCTTCAGACTTGTTTGCTTGGGTCTGCAGCTAGGCGCGCATGTCTAGCTCTAAAACCTAAGGCTTGGTAGCCCTAGAGCTAGGTATCTGTTGCTTGAGGTTGTGGCCAGGTGCACGAGTCTGGTCCTAGCACCTAGAGCTTGGGAGCCCAACGCCAGGTGTTTGCTGTTTGGGGTCTGCGGCCCCACCTAAATCCGAACTATTTTCTCTCCAATAAAAAAGACAACCCACTCCTTGTAGTCTTTGTAGCTCTCTCTCTATAGCAAGAGTAGCTCTGTAATTACACCACTTCAATCTACAATGCTTTTAACAAAGTGCAAACACAAACAATGAAATCATTCATAATCTACAATAATATACAGTACTTCATTAATCCTCTAAATAATGCAATCTATAGTGAAAGCACTCATAATTTATAGTAATTCGAAATAGTATAATTTATAGTCTATAATAATTCACTATACAGTAAAAGTTAATCCCTATTAGTTATGTTTAATAATAATGCATGCTAAACACAAAGATATTTTCAAGAAAAGTTGAGAGATCATACAAATTTAAATCTATAAGCATGTCAAATAATAATTCATGACAAACATGTTTTCAATACAAATATAATAATAAAATATAGCATGCATATCAAGTATATATTCAAATTTAAATTTCTAACATGCTTATTAATAATAAAAATATATGTGCTTAAATTAAAATAAACAAGGGCACTTAATTGTGGAGACACTTTAAAGTAATGAGATTTTTGTTGATATCAATGATTAATCATTTATCCTTTAAGGTTTTATTATTCCTAATTTGTGCAACTAGAATATTTATAATATACCTCACAAGATTTCAAAAATATCACCTTGATTTAGATACACTTTTACATAAGATTTTTGAACTAGAAAATATAAAACTCAAATATATTTCAAATTTAGGAGGAAAACCAAAACTTAAAATGAGATGAAAATACTAAAGTATGAAGTTAAGTGTAAAAATCTAGAAAATCTAAATCGAAAGCTCTTTCTTTACACCCCCATTTAATTTCAAAAGCTAAAAGGTTGAAGAATTAATAAAAGTTAATTATAACCATTATTAACATTTAATTAGCCACTGTAATCAATAGTTCACTCTAGAAGAATCAAGGATTTATTAAACCAATAAATCCATTATTATGATTTCAAGACTTGAATTGTGAAATCATGATAATAAATTATAAAGTCTAATTCTCAATCAATATAATATTGAATGATAAAATTAAAAAAAAAATATTCAATTAAAAAAAGATAAAAAAAACTCAAGTAAACTTGCTAAATCCACAATTCGAATCACAAACCCCACTAGTTAAATATTGGTTTATAGAGTCGCACTACACTGCAACTGAAAATAAAAAAAACTCATGAAAGAAAATACTCAAGTCATATAAAATTATTTGATATTATTATTAAACCTGATCTAATAAGTTAACTTTGAAGCTTTCCAACTCAATTTTTTACCTAACTCGAGTTTAAAATTAAATAATATAGAACTTATCTTGAAATGGTCCAATTGACTTATTCGTACAAAGACAACCCAAAAGGGAAGTAAAGTGTGGCTTGTTAGTTAACCTGTCAAGTTTGTGATCCAGGTGAAAGACTCTAGTGGGTTTAAGAGTTTTGTTTTTTTTTTTTTTAACTATTTTTACTTAATTACATGATAAAAAAAATATTTGTAAAATTAAACACAAATCAAATATCATAATATTTGTTTAAAAACAATAACTTTATAAAAAATAAATCAAAATAATTACAAAAATAAATAAATATTGAAAGATAAAATTAAAAATAAAATGATGGAAAAAAGTAAGAAAAAAGATGCAAATATAATAATAATAATAATAATAATAATAATAAATGTTATTTTTTAATTTATTATTCATATGAACAGTAAATTATGTGAGTTGGCAATTATATTTACAATTATAACATCAATCGAATAGAAATGATACTAGAGTTTCATTGGAGCCAAGCAACCCTTAAAACGAGGGAGTCCATGGAGTAATGTCATCTATAATTTTCTTAGCAGTATTCAAATTCAGACTCAGCTTCGTGACTCCAATCAATCATGGCAGAACATATTTAACTATAACCTTGAGAAAGCAGGAAACTCTAGCCTCTTTAATTCCATCAAATTTTGCAATAATCTAGTATATAGAATCCCATTTATCAAAAAAGGAAAAGAAAGAAAAATAAAGAATCCCCATCGTGGAGCCTCTCTTATACTTACCCGCCAATCAAATGCTTAAATTTAGTTGCAAATCGTAAGTAGATACAGGAATTAATCACTGTAATGACGCGAGGCTCGTTAGAACATAAGCTCTTAAGTAATAATTAAGTTAAAGGGAGTTATGTTTCGGTCGCTGCCCACTTCATTTCCTTTGACTTGAACGAGGTGGAAAATCTAAGACTTTATGGTTATGTTAGATGCGATCGGGTGTACTTTACCCAATACGGTTGGACCAAACCGGCCAGTTGCTGACCACCTAGTCAAATGAAACATAGCATCAAGGGGATCACCTAGCTAGCTTCAAGTGATGTCTTATTAGTTGATGGATAACTGCTTTGTGTGATACACAAGAAAACAATATTGGAATTTCTTGTTTTTTTTTTTGACGAATGTGGTTCTGGTTATTTCTACTCAGGGCTTGCTTGCCCCTCGAGTACTCCTGCGTCTACCTAACTGTCTAAAACGACCTGACAGCAAATGAGTATATTAATATTGCCTTTGCCTTATAAGGTGACATAGGTCAGGCATTGCTTTGTGCACCAACACAAAAAGAAGAAGAAAGATATTTCTCTCTGTCTTTGTTTGCATAGAGAGGGAGTGAGACTAGGAAGAGTTAGTGGATATGGAAATCGCACTATGGATTCGGGTTCTAGTTCTCGTGGCTTGTCTGTTTCCGGCATCTGTGGAGTCCATGGTCCGGCACTACAAGTTCAATGTAAGTTGTAATGGTACCAAGTACTATATTCCTGGCCTAGCTAGCAACGTGTTTCCATGATTAGTTTCCCCTCAATCTAGTTAGTAAAATCAATATTGCACTATGCTCATCATTCTGTCATTAAGAACCCAGGTCCTATGTGCACGATCCTTTTTCTCCCGATCAAGGTATAATGCGAGCCTCTTGGTTGTAAACGGCTAATACAAAACTTTACGTCACGTGACCTTGAAATGACAGTGTTTTGTCTGGAAATTCCCATGCATATGTATGCCTTGTTTTGAAGGTCGTATGTAGACATACGATCAGAAGTTCCATACGAGGATATATGCATGAAAACGCAATGTCCCTGGTTCTTTCTGCATATCTTATTTCAGTCTTCTGAAACTCTGATGAAGCTTGTCATAAATAATTAAGATAATTAAGCTTCCATCTGTTCTTGTTTCGAGGGTTTCTAGCTGGCCAGGAAGCTCTTGCATGCATGAGCTTCACCTTCAAGCTATGATAGGCAAAGTTTAAATAATACGATTGCTTGGTGAAGTGACTATTTTTATAGAGAAAATTTAAAATTTAAGATCAATTAGCGCTTAATTATGGCAGAAGCTTAGCTGGTTTCTCAATATTACCATCCTTTTGGGTTGCACATCTTAATCATATATATTCTATTTTAGCGAGCGAAACTGCATTGCATTCTGCATGCAATGGACCACCTCGAATTATCGTGTCTCATACTTTCTTTTCATGCTTTCATTTCTTGATGTTTTGTATCAAATTAAAGATTTCAAGTCAAATGACTGAGAAAACACTTCAGAGATTTTTCACATATATATACCTTTGTCTAGTTTTTAAAAACACAACTTGTGTAGCTCAAAATTTTTATATAATGGACCACCTCCGCGCACGTATAATTTCAATGCATGCATAACTATAAGTTGAGTGAGTTATGAAAAAAATCACGAAGTTGTTCTTTCTTAATGCATAAGTGATCAATATCCAAATACAAATTTAATTGGTAAAATATAAAAAACCTACCAAATCTTGATTATCAAACAGAAAAGTAATATTATTGTTGAGGGCAAGCCACCTAAATTAAGTTTCGTGACTGTAGCCCAATAGTTCAACCTTAAGATTGTTACTGTGTCGATGTCTTCTTGTTATATCTCATGACGGCTTTTTAATTTTCATGAAGGTGGTAATGAAAAATAGCACAAAACTGTGTTCAACAAAGCCCATTGTCACTGTGAATGGGCAGTTCCCAGGGCCTACTTTAGTTGCCAGAGAAGATGACACTGTGCTTGTGAAGGTGGTAAACCATGTCAAATACAATGTCAGCATCCATTGGTGAGTCTGCTGTGAATTACAGATTTTACTAAATTTTCACGTCGTCCGTTAATTTTTGGCCTGATTAAGATCATACTTCAAGATCCAAGGCATTTGAGCTTTAAAGACTAAACCAAAGAATTTGGATCCTAATATAGGACCCATGAAAATTAGATATTTATATAAAAAATATAAAATTAGGTTAGACAGAACTACAAGACTCAAAAGATTTGGGTTTGTGTTCATGTCACACCCAAGCAACTTGGGTATGGGGCCCCTTTCCAGCTCCAAATTTTTTTAGTTTGAAAGGGGATGTCTAACCTAAATTCTTATATTTTCCATCCATTCAAATTAAATTTATGGTTTTTTTAATAACAATATATATTTTTTTAAATTTATTGATGATGATGATAATGATGATAATTTTTAATTTTACCTTTAAAATGAAATCTATTTTTGTTTTTCAATATTAATAATATTAATTATAAAAAAATAATATTTATAAGACAAATAATAATATTTTTTACATTAATACGTTTAATTATAACATAAATAACAATAACAATAACAATAACAATAACAATATTTAGAAACCTAAGATCTAAGAACTTTGGGTTCTGACATTGGTCTTAAAGGAATTGAGTTTTGATGTTAGACCCAAAGCGCGGTTTTGTAAACCCTAGACCTTTAAGTCTGCATTCCCCAAGCGGCGGGTCTTCAGACTTGTTCGCTTGGGTATGTAGCTAGGTGCGCGTGTCTAACCCTAGAGCTTAAGACTTGGTAGCCCTAGTGCTAGGTGTCTGTTGCTTGGGGTTGTGGCCAGGTGCGCAAGTCTAGTCCTAGCGCTTAGGACTTGGGAGCCCAACGCCAGGTGTCTGTCGTCTGGGGCCTGCAGTCTCACTTAAATCCGAACTAACTATTTTCTACTCAACAAAAAAGACAACCCACCCCCCGCAGTCTTTGTAATTCTTTATAGCAAGAGCAGTTATATCATTACACCACTTCAATCCGCAATACTTTTAACAAAGTACAAACCTAAATAGTGAAATCACTTATAGTCTACATTAATATACAGTAATTCATTGATCCTCTAAATAGTGCAATTTACAGTAAAAGTACTCACAGTCTACAATAATTCGAAATAATGCAATTTATAATGAAATCATTTACAATCTATAATAATTAACTTTATAGTAAAACCTTGATCCCTATTAGTTATGTTTAATAATAATGCATGCTAAACACAAAGATATTTTCAAGAAAAGTCGAGAGATCATGCAAATGTAAATCTATAAGCATGTTAAATAATAATTCATGGCAAACATGCTTTCAATATAAATATAATAATAAAACATAGCATACATATCAAGTATATATTCAAACTCATAATTGTTATTAATTTAGGTTTTATTATTCCTAACTTGTGCAACTAGAATATTTATAATATACCTCACAAGATTTCAAAAATATCACCTTGATTTAGATACACTTTTACATAAGATTTTTGAACTAGAAAATATAAAACTCAAATATATTTCAAATTTAGGAGGAAAACCAAAACTTAAAATGAGATGAAAATACTAAAGCATGAGATTAAGTGTAAAAATCTAAAAAATCTAAGTCGAAAGCTCTTTCTTTACACCCCATTTAATTTCAAAAGCTAAAAGGTTAAAGAATTAATAAAATTTAATTATAACTATTATTAATATTTAATTAGCCATTATAATCAAGAGTTCAATCTAGAAGAACCAAGGATTTATTAAACCAATAAATCCATTATCATGATTTCACGACCTGAATCGTGAAATTATGATAACAAATTATGAAGTCTAATTCTTAATTAATATAATATTGAATGATAAAATTAAAAGAAAATATTCAATTAAAAAAAGAACTCAAGTAAACCTTCTAAATCCATAATTCAAGTCACAAACCCCACTAGTTAAATATTGATTTATAGAGTCACGCTACACCGTAACTCAAAATAAAAAAAATATCATGAAAGAAAATACTCAGATCATATAAAACTATTTAATATTATTATTAAATCTGATCTAATAAGCTAACTTTGAAGCTTCTTAGCTCAACTTCTTATCTAACTCGAGTTTAAAATTAAATAATATAGGACTTGTCTTGAAATGATCCAATCGACTTATCCGTACAAAGACAACCCAGAAGGGAAGTAAAATGTGGCTTGTTACTTAATTTGTCAAGTTTGTGATCCAGGTAAAAGACTCTAGTGGGTTTAAGAGCTTTATTTTTTTTTAAATTATTTTTACTTAATTATATAATAAAAAAAATATTTGTAAAATCAAGCACAAATCAACTATCATAATATTTGTTTAAAAACAATAATTTTATAAAAAATAAATCAAAATAATTATGAAAATAAGTCAATATTAAAAGATAAAATTAAAAATAAAATGATGGAAAAAGTAAGAAAAGGAAAAGAAATATATTTAGATACACTTTTACAATTATAACATCAATCGAATAGAAATGATACTAGAGTTTCATTGGAGCCAAGCAACCCTTAAAACGAGGGAGTCCATGGAGTAATGTCATCTATAATTTTCTTAGCAGTATTCAAATTCAGACTCAGCTTCGTGACTCCAATCAATCATGGCAGAACATATTTAACTATAACCTTGAGAAAGCAGGAAACTCTAGCCTCTTTAATTCCATCAAATTTTGCAATAATCTAGTATATAGAATCCCATTTATCAAAAAAGGAAAAGAAAGAAAAATAAAGAATCCCCATCGTGGAGCCTCTCTTATACTTACCCGCCAATCAAATGCTTTAATTTAGTTGCAAATCGGAAGTAGATACAGGAATTAATCACTGTAATGACGCGAGGCTCGTTAGAACATAAGCTCTTAAGTAATAATTAAGTTAAAGGGAGTTATGTTTCGGTCGCTGCCCACTTCATTTCCTTTGACTTGAACGAGGTGGAAAATCTAAGACTTTATGGTTATGTTAGATGCGATCGGGTGTACTTTACCCAATACGGTTGGACCAAACCGGCCAGTTGCTGACCACCTAGTCAAATGAAACATAGCATCAAGGGGATCTGCCTGGCCTAGCTAGCAACGTGTTTCCATGATTAGTTTCCCCTCAATCTAGTTAGTAAAATCAATATTGCACTATGCTCATCATTCTGTCATTAAGAACCCAGGTCCTATGTGCACGATCCTCATTCTTCCGAGCAAGGTATAATGCGAGCCTCTTGGTTATAAACGGCTAATACAACACTTTACGTCACGTGACCATGAAATGACAGTGTTTTGTCTGGCGGCACTACAAGTTCAATGTAAGTTGTAATGGTACCAAGTACTATATTCCTGGCCTAGCTAGCAACGTGTCTCCATGATTAGTTTCTCCTCAATCTAGTTAATCAAATCAATATTGCACTAAGCTCATCATTCTGTCATTAAGAACCCAGGTCCTATGTGCACGATCCTTTTTCTTCCGATCAAGGTATAATGCGAGCCTCTTGGTTGTAAACGGCTAATACAAAACTTTACGTCACGTGACCTTGAAATGACAGTGTTTTGTCTGGAAATTCCCATGCATATGTATGCCTTGTTTTGAAGGTCGTATGTAGACATACGATCAGAAGTTCCATACGAGGATATATGCATGAAAACGCAATGTCCCTGGTTCTTTCTGCATATCTTATTTCAGTCTTCTGAAACTCTGATGAAGCTTGTCATAAATAATTAAGATAATTAAGCTTCCATCTGTTCTTGTTTCGAGGGTTTCTAGCTGGCCAGGAAGCTCTTGCATGCATGAGCTTCACCTTCAAGCTATGATAGGCAAAGTTTAAATAATACGATTGCTTGGTGAAGTGACTATTTTTATAGAGAAAATTTAAAATTTAAGATCAATTAGCGCTTAATTATGGCAGAAGCTTAGTTGGTTTCTCAATATTACCATCCTTTTGGGTTGCACATCTTAATCATAAATATTCTATTTTAGCGAGCGAAACAGCATTGCATTCTGCATGCAATGCAGTTTTTTTCCCTTTTTCTTGGCTATGATATTAACGCAGTTGGCATTTCCACTTCGAATTATCGTGTCTCATACTTTCTTTTCATGCTTTCATTTCTTGATGTTTTGTATCAAATTAAAGATTTCAAGTCAAATGACTGAGAAAACACTTCAGAGATTTTTCACACATATATACCTTTGTCTAGTTTTTAAAAACACAACTTGTGTAGCTCAAAATTTTTATATAATGGACCACCTCCGCGCACGTATAATTTCAATGCATGCATACCTTTAAGTTGAGTGAGTTATGAAAAAAATCACGAAGTTGTTCTTTCTTAATGCATAAGTGATCAATATCCAAATACAAATTTAATTGGTAAAATATAAAAAACCTACCAAATCTTGATTATCAAACAGAAAAGTAATATTATTGTTGAGGGCAAGCCACCTAAATTAAGTTTCGTGACTGTAGCCCAATAGTTCAACCTTAAGATTGTTACTGTGTCGATGTCTTCTTGTTATATCTCATGACGGCTTTTTAATTTTCATGAAGGTGGTAATGAAAAATAGCACAAAACTGTGTTCAACAAAGCCCATTGTCACTGTGAATGGGCAGTTCCCAGGGCCTACTTTAGTTGCCAGAGAAGATGACACTGTGCTTGTGAAGGTGGTAAACCATGTCAAATACAATGTCAGCATCCATTGGTGAGTCTACTGTGAATTACAGATTTTACTAAATTTTCACGTCGCCCGTTAATTTTTGTCCTGATTAAGATCATTATGCTATTTACAAATTCTGATCAGGCATGGCATTAGACAACTGCGGACCGGTTGGGCCGATGGCCCTGCATACATAACGCAGTGTCCTATTCAGCCAGGGCAGAGCTATGTGTACAATTTCACCATTACTGGTCAGAGGGGCACTCTATTCTGGCATGCACATATCCTCTGGCTCAGGGCCACTGTCCATGGTGCTATTGTCATCTTGCCCAAGCGAGGTGTTCCTTACCCATTTCCTACACCACGCAAGGAAAAAGTCATTGTATTAGGTGAGTCTAGCTCAACTTAACGCCTTTAAAACTTGAGCTAGTTGAAGGCTGACTTGGTGAAACTAAGTTTCATGAGTGCATTGAATGCCTACAAGAAATTATTGTGTTGCTTGTGCTTTACAATTGATCCATATATCAAGTAATTATTAGTTGACAATTATGTATTAGTGTAGAGTAATCATTGGTCAGCAATCAATCCAATTTTTCCAATTGTAGGTGAATGGTGGAAATCAGATGTTGAAGCTGTGATCAACGAGGCGACGAAATCCGGGATGGCACCTAATGTCTCGGACGCTCACACAATCAACGGCCATCCAGGGCCTGTCTCAGCCTGCTCTTCACACGGTAAAAATTAAAACAACTATTACAACAAAACAAGCTGTTACATTCTGACAATAGCTAGTTTATTGCATTGGTTATCTTTCACAATCATTCTATCGATTGCAGGAGGGTATAATTTAACAGTACATCCCGGAAAGACTTACATGTTTCGGATCATTAACGCTGCACTAAATGAAGAACTCTTCTTTAAGATTGCTGGCCATCAACTCACTGTTGTAGAGGTTGATGCCGCATACGTAAAACCCTTCAAAATCGACACTGTTGTCATAGCCCCGGGCCAAACCACAAACGTTCTTCTGACCGCAAACCGTGGTTCTGGCAAGTACTTGGTTGCAGCCTCACCTTTCATGGACGCACCCATTGCGGTTGATAACGTAACTGCCACAGCCATCTTACATTACTCTGGCACCCTTGCTAGTACCATCACTACCCTCACCGTACCTCCTGCCAAAAACGCCACTCCGGTAGCAACAAACTTTACGAATGCTCTACGTAGCTTGAATTCGATAAAATATCCTGCTAGAGTCCCATTAAAGATTGATCGTTCTCTTTTCTTCACCGTTGGCCTTGGTGTTAATCCTTGTGCTACTTGTATCAATGGAAGCCGAGTTGTGGCAGATATCAATAACGTTACATTTGTGATGCCAACAATTGCTCTCCTTCAAGCTCACGTCTTCAACATTAGCGGTGTTTTCACAGATGATTTCCCTGCCAACCCGCCCACGCCATTCAACTATACAGGCACACAACCAACGAACTTTCAGACAGTGAATGGAACAAAACTTTATAGACTTGCTTATAACAACACCGTCCAGCTAGTTCTGCAAGATACAGGAATGCTTACTCCTGAAAACCACCCAATCCATTTGCATGGCTTCAATTTCTTTGAAGTTGGAAGGGGAGTAGGTAATTTCGATCCAAATAAGGACCCAAAGAAATTCAATCTTGTTGACCCAGTGGAGAGGAACACAATTGGGGTCCCAGCTGGTGGATGGACCGCTATAAGATTCATAGCAGATAATCCAGGTAATCAAACATTTCTGCTATAAATAAATCAGTACTCCCTCTTTTTTTCCATTCTGAAACGTTTTTCCCCCTTTTTTTGATGTAGGGGTTTGGTTCATGCATTGCCATTTGGAGGTACACACAACATGGGGGCTTAAGATGGCATTTGTTGTAGACAATGGCAAAGGCCCAAATGAATCTGTTTTACCACCGCCTCCTGATCTGCCAAAGTGCTAGAGAAAACAATGCAAGGATTCTCTTCTGTAAACTGTATAGACAGGAGAGGAAAATTGCAAGTCAGATTGAGCAGAGGAAACAACGGAAGGATCATAGGGAGAGACTGCTGAATGGTTTAGAACTAATAAGAAAGAGTTCTTTCGAGGCTGGCTAAAATCAATGAGTTGTTGCTCGGGAATTTTAAATAAAATCACACTGAAACTTTCCTTCCCTTTATTATTATTATTATTTTTGGTTTCTTGGGGGGGGGGGGGGGGGGGAATAAAATCACACTGAAACTTTCCTTCCTTTTATTATTATTATTTTTTTTGTTTTCTTGGGGGGGTTGGTTTTTCACTGTAATTTGCTATTTGTATATTCAGCCATGTAATTATGGAATATGCTGTAATTAATTAAAAAATCCCGAAGGATATTGAGAATTCTTTAAATATTTTACATGAATTTCTCATGACTTGGCATGGCGGCATGGCAACAACAATCCCTCGTCATATATTCGATGCTTTCCATTTAAGTCGTCTCGAGAGAATTTTCCTTCGGATATCCACAAATATAAAGAGGAACACTCGAGTATTGGAAAGAATTTCGAAGGAACAAAGGTGGGCTATGAGAAACAATCTCTCGAAGATCCATTTTAGGCCCGAGGCCACTTGTGTGTATTTTCTCATTTCGCTAGCCACGAGACCACCGAGAGTTGGAGAATACTACTCATAACATAACGATGTTGGATTATTAAACGTAGGTAAAGCTAGAAGTTGCTCATAATTTTATATAGCAAAATCGGAAGTGGGCTGCTGATAGTTTAATGGGCTGTGCTTTTATTCTATTTTTGGTCTGCCTTTCTATTTAATGGGCTGTGCCTGTACTCTTTCTTTCCAGTCATTACCAGCACTAGTCTGAAATTAAATACTAAGTGGGCTGCCATCAAATGATATGATAATAAAAGATTATTATATCATCATATGTGTGTGTGTGTATATCATGAATATATTGATATATTTATGTTAACGTCAGTTATCATCCTTGATATAAAACACAAAAACATATATTCAACTCAAACAAAACCTTTTTTTTAAAAAAAAATCAAGAATATTTTGAAAAAGCTTCTGCAAGCAGAATGCCAGAGAGTTGTTGGCCGCGAAAACTAGCCAAGAGTTGGAGCACGCACCTGGAAGGAGGAGCAGCCTCGAATCTCAATCACGTTGGCTTAAACTTTTTGACTTTTATGAAAGAGCCCATAAAGGGAATCTTTCCTTTAATGGAAAAATATCGATTGGGGTGCATAACCTTTCCAATTATTGAGACACTGCTATGAATTTTTTAAGCAACAGCAGTCAGATTCCAACCATCCCGCTTGGCCTACCCCTACCCCTACCCCTACCCTTGTGTCAAGGGTCACCACCCCAAGTCCAAAGGGAACTCCGAATGGATGCTTCTATACATCAAGAGACATATTCTCTATGAAGTAAATAAAGCATATTGTAGAGAAGGGATAAAAGATAGCCCTTGAGTAATTGTTTTTAAAAACGGGAAAAAAAAACTTCAGGACACGGGAGTTCTTTTTATTAAAAAAATAGCACAATGCCAACACTATCATAGTTGTATATTTATTTTTAAAATACCATAATTTCATAAGATGCACAAATCACACATGCACAACCACGAGATGCTCTAGGGACACTTGCGCAATCTCAAGATGGGCGGGTGAGAGAAAGAGAGAGAGAGGAGTTCTGCCCAGATGGAAGGAAAGAGGGCTTTCACGGCGGAGAGAAAGATCGAGAGAGGGAGGGTGAGGTTGAGGGCGGCACGGGGTTCCAGGAGGAGAGAAAAAAAAAAAGAAAATGAAAAAAATGAAAAAATCTACTAATTTTAATTTAATTGGACGTGAAGGTCGCACTTAAGCATCTTAGTAGGCTGCACATGCATGACTTGCGCGTTTTATAAAACTTTATTGTTTTAAAAAATAAGTTTATAGCTGTGATAATTTAGATACATTTTTTAAACATTATATTATTTTTTTTAAAAAAAAAACTCTAAGATACGTAAAGGCATATCAAGCAGAAGCTGCTATTTTCAAATATGAAATACGTTTTTCTACTTAATTAATAAGAATATATAATATTTTTTGAGATTGAAGATATTTGTTTTTTTCTCGAAGATATTTGTTTTTTTCTTGAATTACTTTGATTCCATTTTCGTATAGTCTCTCTCTCTCTCTCTCTGTGTTAGTAAGAGGACAGGAGTGAAGAAGAAAGGGATATATAGAAAGAATAAAGAAGACAATATTGTCGTGTGGAACAGTGCACGAAGGAATATTAGATGAAGCTAAATTATTATTTTTGTAGTGTCTTTTGGCTGAAGGGCACATCCTGTCCATTTCGTGAATTTCTTCTATTAAGAGTTTAAATAGGAATTCATGAACCAAATACTGCTTTCATTGTCGTTAGATATTAAAAAAATAAATAAATAAATAACAATTGTATATAATTAAACAGCCAGCAATAACTGTTTAATTAACTTTTATTTATTTATTAATTTTTTACGTTGCCCATAATGCACTACCCAGAAACAACTTGAATATGTGACAAACGCAGCAATTTTGAAGACAGATTTCTTTCTAATAAAATTTTCAAGACATGCATCAATAAAGAATAACCTCATGCATGCGGCAACCATGTTCTATTGTTTAGTTTAATTAAAACCCTAATCTAGATCAAGTCAGCCCACCATACTTTGACCAAGTTTAATGTACATAGAGGCAGAAACATGTTAACTGGTTCCCATCATTCACTTTCCACTATGATTTTCCAGTGTGATGTGTTCGTATTAAACAGAGTTTTAATATTAATTCAACAACACAGCGGGATGCTGTCCGTAAATCATCACATCCTCTTAGCAAACAAAAATCTTATATCGTCCCAGAGTTTTAAATACAAAAAAATCTCACTCAGTACTATGTATAGAGTTAATCCTATGAATTTACGTATGATTGTGATTTAAAGAAGAGATTGCATTGTAATTAAATAACAAGAGCGTGCATGGTTGATAAACAAATGTATATAAATCATGCAAAATTCACAACAATTATATACACATTTCATTGTGCTGTGATAATTGTAATTAATACATGAATTTTATCCTTTTACTTATTTGATGATAAAAGTATTTTTAAATTAAATTACCACACAAATTACTCAAGATTAATTTTTTTTTATCTCCCAGCAATCTCTTACCTACCCCATGTCAATATGTTGTATTAAAAAGATTATTTGAATTAATTTTAAAATTCAAATTATATACAAATAAGAGAATAATCATTTACTTTTTATAGAAAGTTAACGGGCTATAACTCATTAGAGGTTGAGAGGGGTGTTTTAGTAGAAGTTTTTTAAAAATTAATTTTATTTAAAAAACAAATTTTTTATGTGTATTTTTGAATTGTTTTGATATATTAATTTTAAAAATATTTTTTTAATATACTTTTAAATACAAAATATTTTTATAAACAATTATTTTTATATTTCTGAACAGCTCCAGGCAAAAATTGAAAAGTCTGACATGAATCTCGAAAAACAAGGAAGAAAATAATGGATGTGTGCCCTTGGAATACTTCAAGCAGCTATTAATGGAGGGCATGTTGTCCCATTTAATGGGAGGTGCGAGATTCGAGGTACCCGCTAGAAAGATGATGGAAGCCGGAAGGGCTAGAAAGCATGCTACGTGTGCATAAAGCATCTTTTCAACTTGGGCCTCCCTTTATTTCTTACAAAGCCCATCATCACACGCACCTAAGGAGCAAAAATTCTGGCCAGTCCTGGGCTCTCGCCTCCAGGACAGATAAACTCAATCATTTGCGGTCCTCTATGATCAGAAAATAATGATTTTGTGGTCCTTTTGAATTTGTTTTTTTGGGTAATTATCCTTTTTTATTTAATGAACTCATTAATTTCCACACATGGCCAAGACAATGTTGAGATATTTTTATTCATATCGACGAAGTTGTCACTGGAGAATTTATTCAATTACTTGCATGCGAATTTAAATATCTGGAAATAAAATTGAAATTATTTTCATGGAACTGCCTAAAATTATTAGCTGGCGGACGTTTTATCAAACAAATTAATTAATAAGGAGAATAAAAAAAATGAATTTTAAAAATATTATTTTTATTTGGAAAAAAAGCCCAAATAGTATTATAAAATTGACACACACGTGCGTAGAGTACCCAACAAAATTTATTTTCTAACAACTTGCCAACCTGTGTTCCTTGATATATTTGATATATGTATACACACAACTAAATATAAAAAAATAATTATAATTTTTTTTTAACGAAATCAAATAATAAAAAAAGCAGATTAATGTTTTATATATAGAAGAAAAATAAACAATGATTATTTAAGGTTGATATAATTTTCTTAATCTTTAATGAAGCATAATTTGCTAATAATAATAATTAAGTAAACATCTTTCATGCTGTATGGATATGTCTATTAATTTCAGTTCTCTGTGATTGGTGTCGAGGATCATAGTTATTGAATTGTCGGTCACTCGTGGAAAGATCAAACAGTGATTGAAGAATGTAGGGACTAAATTAATATCCAAGACAAAAATAAAATAAAATAAATAAATAAAATAAAATGATTGATTAATGAAGCCCCTCCTCTCTATATATATATATATATATATATATATATATATATATATTGGTCTGGGCCTTGATTCAGGTCCACTTCTAGCCGACTGAGCTCTGAACTCTGGGCTCCATGCATGTGGCAACGCGTGAAATACAGCCGAAAAGCTTGTAAATGGAAAGACACAAGTAAAAGACAAAAAAATAAAAATAAAAATAAGGTTTTCTCTCTCTTATTTTTACAGCTCATAGAGAAGTTATATTTTTAAATTTGCGCACACCACAATTAAATTGAAAAGAAAACTACATTGAAGAGACCAGGTAATGATCCTATACTAGAGAGTTATTAGTATGTATTGGTTAAAAGTATGTTCAACATATTTATTAATATTAAATATATTAAAATATAATTGGTTTTTCTAAATATTTTTTTTACAATAAAGTGCATATAAGCAAAAAAAAACTATATTTATATTATTGAAAAAACTATATTACTAATTCGGCTCTTCTAAATAACATATCTTCTTGGAGATGGTTTGAACAAGAAAGGTTCCTCGTGGTGCTTAACGACACAAGTAGTTGGTTAACCTGTGAGATTGAGGCAAGAGGTTGCAGGTTTAAGCATTGAGGCGTGCAATATTTTCTTTCATGTGAAAAATAAATGCCATAATTTTTTTTAAAAAAAGGGTTATGGAGAAAACAAATGTAGGTCCAGCGTGAACTTGTTGCTATGCTAGCCTTTTGTGGTGGCATTCTTAAAAAAATAACAAATTCACTTTTTTTTTTTTTGCAGTTTTGACATGATTTTTAAGTATTATTATAAATATTTATTTGGTTTTAATATTTTTTTCAATTATTTTGTACATGATATAAAAATAATAATACCAATAATAAATTGTTAATGAAAAAATGATTCAATTTTTTTTTATTCTTAAAATTCTTAAATAGATTTTGAATGTGATTTTTACCCATTTATGTTTTTTTTTTAACTTTCAATCTCATACATAATATCAGCATGCTATTTGATATTTTTTTATTGACTTATTTTAACAATCATAATTTTTTTTAGTAGAAACAATGATTATAGTTAAAAACTTTGTGTTTAGTAAGATAAACAAAACACACATTAATAAGAAAAAAATATTTTGATAAAAAAACCAAACCAACTATATTTTTTGTTTTATAAAAATATCAAATAATTCTTTAATACCTAAATTCTTTTTGTGTTTACAAGAATTCTAATTCCTCTTTATAATAGCATGAGTATATAAACTAGTATTATCTAAAATAAATTTCATGAGACATCATATGCATGTTTGGTATCATAATAGTTTATCCGGTTAAGACTTGAAAAAATAGATTTGAAAAATCCTACAAATTATATTTTTTTGTAACTAGTAACAAACATGCACTAATGTACACTATGTAAATTAGTATACAGCTGTTATAACAACCAAGTGTATAATTCTATTAAAAATTTTGTTAGTTTAAGATTAGACAGATTGATTCAATAAACAAGCTTTTATCATTCTTGCTCTTTATGGTATCTAATCTTATTTTTCTCTCATCTCACCATTTTTTTCCCTCCAAGCTTCCAATACCCATGAACACTATCATCCCTAACACAAATGAGAAAAGCTTATTTATTGAATCAATCAATCAGATATATAAATTGCTCACAAGACTTGACATAGCTTATGCGATAAATAAATTATCTCAGTTTATGCACAAACCAACAACTGACCACCGAGCATTTATAAAATGTATGCTTTGTTATCTTTGTGATACTCTTGATCTTGGTCTTCAACTTTACTGTGATTCTCCTCTTTCC